>NC_050578.1:255927977-256190477 GCF_011100635.1 Trichosurus vulpecula
TTGTATTTATATAATATAGTGATCATTATATATTAATAATATTTACACATATGTGTACATGTGTATGTATGTGTGTAGCTCTCTCTCTCTCTCTCTCTCTCATTTGAAACTTCCAAAGTGCTATCATCACAGCAACCCAGTGAGAAAACAGTACAAGTATTATTATCCCTGTTTTACAGATGAGAAAACTGGGGCTCAGAGTTGTTAAGAGACTTGCCCAAGATCACAAAACAAATAAGTGGCAAAGCCAAGATACAAACTATGGGAGACAACTTTTGCAGTGGATACAGTGCTGAACATAAGAGTCAGGGAAATCTGGGTTCAAATCCTACCTCAGATGCTTCCTATCTGTGCTTGTAATTTATCCTCTCCCTTCCTCAGTTTCCTTACATGTAAAACAAGGGACTTGATGACCCCCGAGGTCCCTTCCAACTGAGAATCTGTGATTCTATGACCCTAAGAACAGAGTCCTTTTAGTTAAACTATGTTCTCCCAAAAACCAACAATCACCAGTCAGAACCCGGTCTCAGGAGAGCTGGAGAGAAAAGTTGTCCACATGACCCATCCTACAGATTTTGTAACCTCTTCCCAAATGCCTAGCAGAGTGCTTAATGAATTTTGGTGATCTCTTTTATTGTGTTTGAAGGGCACCAAGATCTCCCTGCCCCCAAATATCATTCCCATTCCTAGGTGTCACAGTGCCTGAAATTCTACCCTGCGAGATTCAGCTCACCGGACACATCTTAAACAAACACAGCCCTGGTAGATTCCTGATTCACTGAACCCTGAGTGTAAATGAATTTCTTCAAGAGAAGGGGTAGCAAGGCAGCCCTGGTGGAGTGAGAAGTCCAGAACAAGGCACAGGAAGGCAAATTTTGTTAAGGCAGGAAAACTGGGGCTATGTTCCTACGTGCCTACATAAGGATGTGCGTTCTCCAAATGCTGGTCCTCTGATAGTGTTCAGTATGTGGTAGGACCTCCATTGCTGATTAGTTTGGCTGTATGTTTCCCCTCTAGCAGGGTCTCTCTTTCATTTTCCTTTACAGTATGGGCCTACCAGAACTCCCCCTTCCTCACCTTTTTACCCCCGAGGCAAATTTACTTGAAGGGGATTGCCTGCTTTGGTAAGACAAGTACTTACCTCTTACCTACTTGAGAGATGGGGATGAAAAGACTTTCTATGAACTAGATGTCATACAGAACCCTGTTCGTGTCAATGGCCCTTTTTGGCCAGTGTGTGACTGGGGAATTAAATAGCGTGTTGTTTGGATTCATTTTGTGACATCCTCTGCTGGAGGGTGTCCCAGCTGGTATTTCGTTTATAAATGCTGCCCCACCTCCCCCAGCTGAGTTTACCCTTGGCCTGGGCATAAGAATTCCTGATTACTCCGGTAGCCTGTGGGAAGAATGGTGGGGGTGGCAGTGGGGGCAAGGGAGGGAGAACAAACAGATGCTGCCTAAGTGCCCTCATTGGCCTGGGCAATATGGTGGATGTGATAAAAATGAAATGAATTTAGGGAGGGTTCTCCCAAGAACTGAGGTCTTTGCTAAACTTCCTGGGCACACTAGGTGTTCCCCCCATCTCCTATATAATCTCTCACAGGCGGTGGGAATGGAAAGGAATTTTGTTCAAGTTGTTTTGACTGTAACCAAGGAATTAAGGAGATGGATGAAGCCAGAAGCAAGTGTGACAGTCTCTTAAAAGCCCACAGCTGGTGAGCAGACCTGGGGGCCAGCCGCCCTTGGAGTGCAGCTCTCTGCAGGGTCCATTCTGATGAGCCTGCCAGCCAGCTGCCTCCTTGGCAAGAGAAGGAAGGAGCTGTCCCTGGATGACCACCTTCCACCAGAGGTGCAGGGATATGTATGGATGTGGGGGGACCAGCAGAAGAAACTGAGACCCAACGAGAAGTGACTTGCCCAAGGTCACACAGGTAGTAAAGGCCAGAATTTGAAACTAGCTCCCCTGACTTAAAATTTCATACTTTTTGAACTGGGAGAGTGAAGTGGGTCTTGGGGAAAGACAGACCTTTTCTTTCCTTACTCTTTCCTTCAAATATAGATGTGATGCTTAGGTAAGCTACAGAACATTTCCAAGGGTCATCTACACAAACGAGAAAAGGCATAAGGTATATTGCAAAAGAAAAATGTACGATCAGAAAAAGGGATGGGCCAGTTGTATTGTAAGGGTAAAGGCCAACACATGATACATCGGTAACTATCATATACAGAAAGACAACAGAAGGTAACCCATTTGAGGGGGAAGTCATTCCTAAAGGATCAGGATTGCTTATGATTAGAAGCATTTGGTTGATTACAATCTGCATTAATGCACTCACAACGATTACAGAGGCATCTCTATATTGAAGGACTGAAATAATAGGCAGCTAGATGGTACAGTGGAAAGAAGCTATTCCTGGAGTCAGGCAGACCTGAATTCAAATCCATCCTCAGACATTTCTTAGCTGTGTGACCCCAGGCAAGTCTCTTCACCTCTGTCTGCCTCAGTGTACCCTACTGCAAAATGGAGACAATGATAGCGTCTATCTCCTGGGGTTGTTGTGAGAATCAAATGAGATCATATTTGTGAAGTGCTTAGCACAGTAAGTGCTTCATAAATGCTTAGTTACTTCTTTTCTCTCCCAGCTCCCTTACACCTAATCCTTTGACCAGCACAGTATGGGAAGTGAGCCAGTTCATTTCTACAAGTGCCACACTACCCTTCCCTCACAATATTTCTTGATTAGTGGTAAGGAAATTGATATAGAGAGCATAGCTCCCACAGATTCAGTTCACATCTCTATGCAAATAATTCCCAGACCTATACATCTAGCCTTAGTCTCTCTCTTCTGAGCTTCACTTACATATCCCCAGTTGCCTCTTGGGTGTCTCAACCAGATGTCCCAAACACATCTTAAACTCAACATGTCACAATAGGACATCTTTTCTCCCATCCCCCCCATTTCCAACTTTCCTATTACTGTTGAAAGCACCCAGTCACCCTGATTGAAAATCATGGTGTTGTCCTCCACTCCTCCCCCTCATTCATCCAATATATACGACCCATTGTCAAATATTGTCATTCTACCTTTGCAACATCTCTCATGGACTCTCTTCTCACTATCACATAGCCATCTCTCTACTCACATAACCCCAACTTCTTCAGATCCTCGGCGCCTGGATTATTGCATCATCCCTGCCTCAAGTATGTCCCTCTCTCCAAACCATCCTCCCATCAGCTGCCAAGGTGATTCTTCTAAAGAGTAGATGGACCATCAGTCTCTAAATCAGTGAGCTCTAATGGGTCCCTCTTACCTTTGGGGATCAAATATAATCTCTTTTATATGACTTTTAAAGCTCTTCAGAATCTGACCCTTTCTTACCTTTCCAGTCTTCTCTAATGTAATTCCCTTCCATACACTATACCAGGGATGGGGAACATTTGGTCTTGAGGCCACACGCAATATCATCTAGCTACATTGGCATACTTGTAGTTTCTTGCAGGAGAGTCTCTCTCCTGCCTTGGTGCCTTTCCACTGGCTGCCCCCATGTTTGGAATGCTCTTCTTCCCCTCTCCCACATTTTAGTTTTTCTGGCTTACTCCAAGACTTGGCTCCAATCCTACCCTTTTCAGGTGACCTTTCCTGGTCCCCTTTTTCTGCTAATGCCCCTCTTCTCCCCAGATTACCACTATTTACTCTGTATATATTCTTCCTTTCCTTTTTCTCAATTATACGTAAAAATTTTTAACATCATTAAAAAAATTGAGTTCTGAATGCTCTCTCTTCCTACCTCCCCTTCCCTTTTGAGAAGGCAAGCAATTTGATACAGATTTCTCTATGTATCTTGTGTGTGTGTGGTTATTTATACACCATCTCCCCTAGTCAAATGGGAGTTTCTTGGGGACAGAGGATGGGTTTTGCCATTCCTAATATCCCCAGTGATTAGCACAGTGCACTCTTGCTTTGAATCATGATTCAAGTTGGGGAAAAGTCAAAAGATCAAGGCTCCCACAACCCTGAGCCAAATCTCATTTCCCTGGAGAGTCATTCAAAGAGCTATTGACCTCTCATGGGACAAAGGCCATTCAGGGCTCTTTTGCCAATCCTTGAGTCTTTCCTGGGTATGTCGAGTCTGTGAAAAAGAAGTAGGGATATGCTATTCTTAGGATGGCAGGCAGGCTAGTCCCTTATCCAAAAGTATACCATTCAGAGTAAATGTTTAACAATTGCTTGTTGATAAGCTGAAAATTTGGAGAGAGGTCTGCGGGAACAGGACAGAGGGTCACAGGACTGAGCTAAACTATGATAAACTTCCCCAGAGGGATCATTAAGGCAGGGGTGAGGGTGAATCTCTCATTGGTGCTTCCTTCAAGAATCAAAAGCTGTTTTGAAAATGTGATCCAGGACTGCAATAAAGAGATGACCTGGAGAAATGATGGCCTCATCTGTGGGTCTTTGCATGTATTTTTTTAAAAGATGCATTTGAACTATGAAAATAGAAAATAAAACTCTGAAACCAGTTGTATTAAAAAAAAGAATGGCTTCTAATGGGGGAGGGGTACCCCACTCCACAGGACCACTACCTTCATATTGGCACTATTCTCAGAGACAGACAGGGACTGGAAAAGCAAGTTAAGGCTCAATCTCTGAATTAGCCACCAGATGGCGCATTGAATTCAAGGTGCCCAAGCTCCCCTCTAGTCTCAGTGCATTCAGGGCCTTCCCAATTTAGGTCCTGGGCCCCTCTATGCATGTTGGATTCAACCTGAATTTTACCTCTCAGTGTCTCAGCCTGAGATGTGTGTGTATATATGTATGTGTATATATGTATGTATATGTGTGTATGTATGTGTATGTATGTGTATGTGTATATATATATATTATAGTCCAATGAATACATTCCCAACAATAATCAGTACTTTGTTATGAATCATCTCACTGATATTTTCATCTTCTTCCCAAATTCCCTTGACTTCAAAGGATTATTCATATATAGTCATATAAATGTCCACATGTATATAGGTTTAAATATATATGTGTATATACATACATGCATATATGTGCACATATAACAGACACCACATATGTATAACAATATGTCAAATGTATGCATATGCATGTGTATATACATGTGTGCATATGTATAGACATGTGTGCATATATATGTAATATTTCTGGAATAAAATAAAAACATAGCATTCAAACTCCCCTGTGACTGAGTTCAACCATTCCTAAAAAGATCTATATTTTCATATTCCTCCACACTTTATCTTCTATACTCGTGACCAAACTGTTCCAATGCTTTTTAAAAAATTATCGCATTTATTATCTCTCCCTTCTACTACCCCCTCAACTGAACGACAACAATAAAATACAAATAAAATCCTCCAGACAAATACACGTAGTCCAGCTTAACAAAGCCCCATATTGGCCATGTCCATAAATGCACATCTCATTTCTGCCCAGTGCTTTTTCTGAGGGCAGTGTTCTCCAGTGCCCCCAGTGACTCATGAGAAAAGGAGGTAACGTATCTCCCTGGCATCTTGCTTTTGGTGGACAAGTCAGGAGAAAGTTCTCTACTTCCAGACATTGTGGTCACTGTTCTCAACTCCTAGCTGCCAGCTGGGTGAGTCTGCCCCAGGCCACCTAGGCCAGCTAAGTGGTCTGGTGCCAACTAGTATCTCCCACTACAGGTCTCTGGCATGTTTCGCCAGCATCTCTGCCATGCAGGATGTTGCTGGGTAACTTGGGTAGCTTCAACACAGCCCTCTTGAGCCCACGGATGTCTGAGGGTGAGACAGGCCCCATGGTTGGGGTTGGAGGTGGGGCAGGAAAGAGAGAGACAGAGAGATGTAGAGAGACAGAGACAACAAAATTTGAGACAGAGATGAACAAAGATAGGGAAAGATAAAGATGGATAGGCAGAGACATAAAGACAAAGAATGATCAACAAAGACAGAGAGAAAGAGAAACAGGGAGAATTTGACACCTAGAAAAACTGATAGGTTCCCTTTAAGACAGCTAAGTATTGAAAAACACAGAGTATCTGTAGTTTAGGAAGGGGAGCCACAGTCAAATTTAACTGAGGCATTCAACTCTAAGTGGTGGCTGTTTGGATGACCTCTGGCCTGGGATGAGCAGATAGACTATTTGTGCTGTGTTCTCTCATTATATAGGTGGTATATTCAGAGGGTTACAGAATCAGAGGGCAAAGGGACCTTCATGGTCATGTAATTCAGCCCCCTTATTGTACAGAGGAAAAGCCAAGTCCCCAGGAAGGGGAGTGAATTTGTTCAAGGTCACACACAGCTCATAAGTGGAAGAGAGAGAAAAGGATCCCAGGCCCTTTGATGCTACCTATTATGAGAGCAAGATGGGCTATAGGAGGACTAACAAGAGTGTGTGATGGCTTTACAATGTTGAATGTGTTCAATATGCTTTTGTCATGAGCCTGTGGCCTGCCCACCCTGGTGACAGACAAGGTCTACCCAGCCTCCCTGCAGATTCGGTTGTGTTGAGTGGGTTGTCAACACTTAATGGATGAAAAATAAGAATAACCAGGCCTGTGTTACAACAGCAAAAAGAAAGACTGGTTCCCATCAGAGATGAGGCCTGTAGTCATTGGGTGGCCACAACCACCAGCTTCCACTTCTTGAGGCAACCTATCTTCTGTGCTTCATCAAACACATACTCAGGTCAAGACAAGACCGTAGTTCTTTAGCAATGGGTCATTGGCAGACAGGCTGCAAGAAAAAGGGTCAGGTAGGGAGAATCCCACCCTTTCTAACTCTGACAGAGGGTGTATGTACATGTACATGGGAAATAAGGAGAAAGTTATGATATTACAGAAAGTCCTGCTAACTTTGACAGCTACTAGATCATTCTCTGGTTTGGTTGTAGCTGTGCTCCAGACTTCAATGCCTGAGATCAGTTCATTTGCTTATATAATGCAGAGTGACTCAAAGGCATTGATTATGTACATTCTAGGTATGGTTAGAAACTAGTCATTAGAGAAAGCAGGTTGCATCAGAACAGTCCTCTTCAAAGGGTTGTCATAGATTCCATGAATGGCAAAGCTAGAAGGGGCCACAGAACATCAAACACGGAAGGGCAGAACTGTAAGAACCCTTAGAATACACTGGCATTCAAAGATCTCAGTAGTTTGGTTCCAACCTATCTATAAAACCTGGAATACCAGAGCTGGAATAAGACACAGAACATAGAATTTCAGCCCTAGATCAGAACCTATATCTTATCATAGAATGTCAGGGCTGGAGGAAGTCACATTTCACTAAGGAGGAAGAGAAAGTTGGAGTGTTAGAAAGAAAGCATCAGGGATCATAAAATCAGAGATTAGGGCTGGAAGGGATGTAAGAGATCATTTAACCTAACCTCTTAATCTTATGGATGGGGAAACTGAGGTCCAGAGAAAAGAAATAACTCACCCAAGGTCAGATAGCCTCCTTGCACTCTTTAAGCTTCCAAGGAGACAGCTGGGCTCTGTTTGAGTGGAGAAGAGGCAATGTGGGCCAACATCGTGATGGGAATGGGTATTTCAGAGTTGGTACAATCTGGGAGAAGGCTTATAGCAAGGAAGGGGCTTCCAGACCAAGGGGAAATTGGAGCAGTTGACTTGAGAATGTGAGAGCTGGTTGGTGGAACCCCTCTGACTGTGTTGTTTCCACTGCAGCCCATTCATTCATTTGATTCATTCATTCACTAAACATTTATGGAGCCTCTGAGCATGCTAGGCATTATGGGAGATATAGAGAAAAGTAAGATAGCCCCTTACCAGATGGAGTTTAGGAAACATAAACCAATTGCACCCATAACTGTGCAGCCAGGTAAGATGAGATCAGCTTCATCAGAGAGGTACAGATGTCCATGACCTTACTGAGTAAGGAGATACCATCCCTGGGTTAGAAGGATCAGGAAAATTAATTAAGATATTTAAGGTCACTAAAGAAAAGAGAGGATTTTACCAATCCAAAATGAATGGACAAATCATTCAAGGTAGAGAAAATGGCATGAGAAAAAAGATTGAGCCCCCCAAATGTAAGGTATTTCAAAAAAGACTCAGGGAATGGAACATAGGGAGATAAGGTTAGGAAAGGTTGAAGACAGATGGCTGACAGCTTTGAATGCCAGGCCAAGCAGATGAGAGTTAATTCTTCTGGCAATGGGGAGATGCTGAAGACGTTTTGGTATGGGATGCTTTTGGGGAAGAGTAATCTGGTACCTATGAGTAGGACAGATTGAACTGGGAGAAAGGCAGCCTGGTGTAGTGGGTGAATTTCGAGTCAGAGGGACTGAGTTTGAATCCTGGTTCTGCTACTGTGTGCGTGTGTGTGTGACCTTGGGGAAATCACTTCCCATCTCTGGGCTTCAGTTTCCTTTCCTGTAACATAAGGGGGTTAGACCAGACCGTTGCTCGTGTCCCATCCCAACTCTAAATTCGATGATTCTATTACCCCATGATGCTCCCAGCAGAACTCCTCTGCCTAGCTGTGACTGAATGGAGCGAGCCACTTCCCTTCAGTAGGGTGAGGGGAGGTCATCATTTCCCCTGAGAAACTCCCAGCTGGGTGGGTTGGTTTGCCGGCACAGCAGGGCCAGCTGGAAACCAATGTCCGTGGGGTCCAGCCGCACTGAGGGGGGCAGATGAAGCTTTTCACTGTGGTTTTGGAACTGCCCTAAGCTCTTAGAGACTTCTGAAGAAGAGGCGTGATGTAGTGCAAACCCATTTCTCTGGGGGAGAAGGGAGGAGGAGAGGAAGAAAAGGATGGGCAGCTGTGGGTGGGGATGGATTGCACACCAACTCAGCTCTGTGTTGGGTTGTCTTAATCCCTTAAAGACCCAGTGCCTTCTTTATATGGGGGAAGAGAGGAGAGCCATTGAATGCAGCATCCAATACCACCACCCCCCTTCTCCCATCCTCAAGTCTCTTCCATAAGGTACCTCCAAAGCCCACCCACTCTCAAGGTCCAAAAAGTTAGTAGCTGGATGACCTGGAGAACAATCACTTTACCTTTTTTGTGCTTTGGTGGATCCATCTGGAAAACAGAGGTAATGATAACTTACATACAGCTAGGTGGTACAGTGGATAGAGCTCCAGGTCTGGAGTCAGGAAGACATCTTCCTGGGCTCAGGTCTGGCTTCAGTCACTTACTAGCTATGTGACACTGGGCAAGTCACTTTACTCTGTTTGCCTCAGTTTCCTTACCTGTAAAGTGAGCTGGAGAAGAAAATGGCCAACTACTCTAGTATCTTTGCTAGAAAAACACCAAATAGGGTGTCAAAGAATTGAACATAACTGATGACTGGACAACAACAACAACATGCCTGTAGGCAGGGTCTGAAATCAGGTGAAATCCATTCTACTTCTGAGATCCACAATTCAATGAAGTTGAAATCCTTCAAAGGCACACCTCAAGTCTCCCTTCTTTCCTCTGTGAAATGCTCCCTGGGCATCTTTCCCCATTTTTACAACTAGGTGG
Source organism: Trichosurus vulpecula (assembly GCF_011100635.1). NCBI lineage: Eukaryota > Metazoa > Chordata > Mammalia > Diprotodontia > Phalangeridae > Trichosurus > Trichosurus vulpecula. The sequence goes on from NC_050578.1 coordinate 255,937,474, forward strand.
TGGTCTAAATTAAAGGTTCTTAACCTTTTCTGTGGTGTGGGCCCTTTCTGGCGGTCTGGCAAAGCCGAGAGACCCCTAGGAGGAGATGACCTCTCAGAATAATGCTCTGAAATTCATGAAATACAAGAATATGATTACAAAGGAAGCCAAATAAAATGAAACATAGTTATTAAAAAAAACAAATTCACAGACCCCAGGTTAAGAACCCCTTGACTAGATGGTTGAGACTCCCCCGGCCAACTTCAGCAGTCTGTATTCTAAGTTTCCTTCCATCTCTGACAATGAGTTCCCCACCTCCCACTTCCCAGTTCCTCTTTATGTTCTTTCTTCCTCCTTAGAATATAAGCTCCTTGAAGGCAGAGACTGTCTTGTTCACCTTGTACTTGTATCTCCAGTACTTAACACACCACTTGATACATTCTGAGATCTTAAAAAATTATCTGTCTATGTATCTATCTGTCTATCCTCTCGCTATTTCTATTTTATCTATATGCACCTATCAATTTATCACCTATTGATCCTCTGTTTATATGTATGTGATCTTCTATCCATATATCTATCTTATCTGTCATCTAATGTTCTAAGGTCCCCTCCAGCTCTGGCATTCCATATTTTGAGGTTCCTTTTGGCTCTGACATTGCATTCCCTCCCAGCTCTCACTTTCCAGCGCCTTTTTATGTTCTGTCTTCCTCATTAGAATGTAAACTCCTTTAGGGTAGCAATTATATTGATCAGCTTCTATCTATCTATCTATCCATCCATCCATCTATCCATCTATCTATCCATCTATCTGATGTTCTAAGTTACCTCCCAGTTCTGACATTCTATATTTTAAGGTCCTTCCCAGCTCTGAAATTCTATATTCTTAGGTCTCTCCTAGCTGTAACATTTTATATTCTAAGGTCCTTTCCAGCTCCGACATTCTATGTTCTAAGGTCTCTCCTAGATTTTATATTCTGTGGTCTAAGGTCCTTTCTAGCTCTCACATTCTATGTTCTAAGGTCTCTCCTAGATCTTACATTTTGTGTTCTAAGGTCCTTTCCAGCTCTGACATTCCCTGGTCTAAGGTCCCTTCCAGATCAAATATGTTTTGTATTAGAAAAGACAGCTAAATACACCCAAAAGTAAAAGCTTAATAAATACTTGTTTGGTCCTATGATTCCCTCTCTTTATCCCCCCAAATGGGGCATCTAGGTGGCACCATAGTGCCCAGAGCGCCAGGCCTGGAGTCAAGAAGACTCATTTCCCTCACTTCAAATCTGGCCTCAGACACTTACAGGCTGTGTAACCCCCGGCGAGTCACTTGACCCTGTTTGCCTCAGTTTCCTTATCCATAAAATGACTTGGAGAAGGAAATGGCAAACCACTCCAGGATTTTTGCCTGGGGTCATGAGGAGTTAGAAATGACTGAACAACAACAACAATCCCCCCAAACCCTTTTCTCTCTAGGATTTTTCCCCAGGGAATGTGCCTTGTGCATAGCAGTCACTTAGTGCTGTCTATTGAACTTAAGGGAATTTGAACCATGAAGGAAATCTTTTTTGAAGGCTCTTTTATCTCACTAAGTTGGGGTGAACATAATCTGGCCAACGTCCACAGCTGTAAGGAGCTTCAGATGTTGCCTCCTCCAACCCCTACATGAACAAGAATCACCTTTATGGCAATTCTCAATGAGTGATCATTTGGCCTCTTCTTGAAGAAGTCCCTGCGTGAAGGATGTACTATTTCCCAAGCAGCTCATTCCACTCTGGATAGCTCAAATTGTTAAGAAGTTTTTCCCTACTTCAAGGTTTAATTAGTCTCTTCGTAGTTTCTGCCCATCATTTCTACTTCTGCTCCCTGCCCCCAAATGAGTCTAATGCACATGGTTATTCACATGCTATCTCATCAATTAGAAAGTATTCACCTAAATTTGGTGTCTCAGAGGAGAGAGTGCTGGCCCTGGAGTGAGGAGTTCAAATCTGACCTCAGACACTAGATATGTCACTTCACCTCGATTGTCTCAAAAGAAAAAAAAAAGAGAAAGAATGCACCTGAAGGGCAGGACAAATGTTCTTGTGTGGATTTTTTTTGTATCTCCAGCACATAATAAGCACTTAATTAATGCTTGTTGACTGACTGAGCCCTTTGCTTGGTGACAGGTCTCTGTACTTGAAGGCAGTTACCACATCCTTCATTGTCTTCTCCATTAGACTGTGTCTTAAGAGCAGGGACTGTCTTTGGCCTTCCTTTGTATCCCCAGTACTTAGCATAGTGCCTGACACAAAGTAGTCAAGCAATAAATGCTTATTGACTAACTGGCCTTTAGTTCCTTCAATTGATCCTCCTATGGCGTGAATTTAAAGCCTTAGCTGTCCCCTGATTGGTCTTTCTCCAGCTGATCATTGAGAATAGAAAAGAATTCCCCAAAGTTCATCACAAAACTCTAGATGTGACCAGGGTAGAGGAAATTGAAACTATTTCCTCCTTTATGCTGGACACCAGATTTCTATTAATTTCTCTCCTAATCACCATTTCACTAACTTGCTCTTCTTTGTGAAAGAATACTTGGGCTGTGAGTCAATAAACGCTTATTAAATACCTACTATGTGCCAGCACTTCTTCTCTATCTATCTTTGTGGAAAGAAGAGCATGAATAAATCGTATGTGGATACAGAACACGGAACTTGAAGTCTTGTAGGGTTGCCATTGGTCTACTTTGCCTGACCTTGGGGTATAGAAGGAAGCAAGCTCCTTATTGCCAGTATCCATGGGCTTGTTTAGCTTCTCTCTCAGGGTTCAGGACAAAGCTATTCACCAGCATGACAATCTCCTCCTCCCAATGTATCTCTCTCTGGGTACTTTGCTGGGCATCCCAGCCAATCTGACATATTGTAGGCAGAAAGGGTGTAGAAATGGGTCCCCCATCTTAGGACAAGGCTGCCACCTGCTGCTGATACTGAGGCATAACACATTCTAGTTCCCAGAAAAAGTTGGAGATCATTGAATGACATTCTATCCTTTCCTGGTCTTATAGACTGTAGCTTTACAAAGGTGTAAGGAGCAACAGAGGAGCTGGACACTGGATCTGTGTTCCACTTACTAGCCTTTACTCTTATCTCCACCTTCAGGTCTTCAGACTTCCACCTCATTCTTTGTTCCCCTAGTATGACTGTCCGGTCCATTGTTATCCTCATCCTCATCCTTGTTATACATTTAAGGCCCAGAGAAATAAAATAACTAACCTGAGATCACAGATAGTTAATAGCCTAAATTTGGAGTATAGTGTTCAGTTCTAGGTACCTCCTTTTAGGGAGGACACTGACAGGCTGCGGTATGTCCAGAAAATCATCTTTCTAGGGAAAGATGAAGGGGCCTCAGACACCATTGGATTCAACCCCCTTATTTTTACAGATGAGGACCTGTGGTCCAGAAAAATTATATTACTTGCTCAGGTTCACATGGCTGGATTTGAAGCCAGGTCCTCCTGACTCCAAGTTCACGCTCTACCAACTGTACCAACAGCTGTCCCTCAACCTGTAACCTGAATGATGAGGAACCTCAAGGTCATGCCATACAAAGATTGGGTGAAGAAATATTTAGACTTGAGAAGAGGAGATTTAGCAGTGAATATGATAGCTATTGGGCAGCTAGGTGGCGCAGTGGAAAGAATGTCAGACTTGGAGTCAGAAAGACTCATCTTCTTGAGTTCAAATCTGGTTTCAGTCACTTTCTACCTGTGTGACCCTGGGCAAATCACTTTACCTTTTTTGCCTCAGCTTTCTCATCTGTCAACCACTCCAGCATCTTTGTCAAGAAAACCTCAAACAGAATAACAAAGAGTCAAACACGCTGAAGAACATGACAGCTATCTTCAAAGAGCTAAAAAAAGCTATCATATGGAAGGATCGGACGTATCCTATGTGACACCATAGTGCAGGAATGGGACCAATGGGTGAGAGATATTGGGAAGCTGGTGAGAGAGGGGCTTGATACAAAGAATTTCCTAATAATTAGAGTGGATCCTTTCAGGAATCAGGAGGAACAAGAAGCAGTGAGGAGGCTTCTTTTGGGCTTCTTAGCCTTTTGTGTGTTATGGATCCCTTTGGCCAGTCTGGTGACACCTGTGGATCCTTTCTTAGAATCATATTTTTATATTTTTTGGAGGGGGAAAGGCAGGGCAATTGGGGTTAAGTGACTTGCCCAAGGTCACACAGCTAGTAAGTGTGTCAAGTGTCTGAGGCCAGATTTGAATTCAGGTCCTCCTGACTCCAGGGCCGGTGTTCTACTCACTGCGACCTAGCTGCCCTGAGAATCATATTTTTAAATAATTGAAGGAAATGCTAATTTTTCAGTTGGAGGTTAATGAAAATAAAGATATAATTTTTTTCTCATCCAAGTTCACAGACACCCTGAAGTCTAAGAATCTCTACTCTAGAATAAAATACAATTTTCTTAGCTTGGCATTCAAAGGCCTTCACAACCCGGTCTACCTTTCCAGAAATTTTTCACAATCCTCCACATTCACAGAACTGGAGATTCTTAGTCCCAATGTGGAGTATCATTTATCAAGAATGATCGGGGATGGGGTGGAAAGAGATGCTCGTCTGCAGCATTAGCTGGTCCAGATGACCCCTGAAGGCCTTCCAGCCTTGGGTCCCTTGCCTTTCCCTGTCGCCTTTCCTTCAAGAATATTTAATCTCTTGATAGCAGGGATCTCATTTAGCCTTACTGGAGTTATATAATGTCAGAGCAGGAAGGGAATTAACCCAAATTCCCCTTTGCTCCCCCTCCCCCATTTATACATGGAGAAACAAGGGCAAAGAAGTAGAAGAATGAAGTGACTTTTCCAAGATCACACAGCTAAGTAACCGAACAAAAACTCGAACCTGGGTCTCCTGACTACCTAGTGGACTTTCCATCGTCTGGAGAGGCAGGTAAGTGGCACAGTGGATATAGAGCACTGGCCCAAGAGTCAGGAAGACCTGAGTTCAATTCCAGCCTCAGACATTTCCTAGCTGTTGATACTGGGTGAGTCACTTAGTCTCTGTCCTTAACTGTAAAATAAAGATCATAATAGCATGTATTTCTCAAGACTGTTGTGGGAGTCAAATGTGGGAGTCAAACATCTGTAAAGTGCTTTGCAAATCTCGAAGTGCCATATAGATACTAGCCACCACCACCACCACCATCATCATCATCATCATTATATGTTGCCTCTTCTGGAGAGGTTCACATACAATTCACATTTTAGGGGAGAAAACAGAGGGAAAGGGACTCACCTAGGGAACATGGTCAAATCCAGGCAGCATGCCAACCTCTTAGCTCCCCAGCGAAACCTCTGACAAGAAATTTAATTGAATGATCATTTATTAAGTGCCTATTATGTGTAGGACACTGCAGTAGGGTTTGGGGATTCAAAACTTTAAAAAAAAGGACATTGATGCTATGGAATGACAATGGAGTGACAATTAAATAGGGAAGGATGTGCACAAATAACTCTTCTAATTGGATAAATACTTTTTTTTTTAGTTTAAATCATTATTTATTTATTTAATATTTTTAGTTTACAGTATTAATTTTCACAAGAGTTTGAATTACAAATTTTCTCCCCATTTCTACCCTCCCCCCCCACTCCAAGATGGCATATATTCTAATTGCTCCATTCCCCAGTCAGCCATCCCTTCTGTCACCCCACTCACCCCATCCCCTTTTCCCTTACTTTCTTGTAGGGCAGGATAGATTTCTCTGCCTCATTCCCTATATATCTTATTTCTCAGTTGCATACAAAAACTTTTTTTTGAACATCTTTTAAAACTTTGAGTTCCAAATTCTCTCCCCACTTCCCTCCCCACCCACCCTCCCTAAGAAGGCAAGCAATTCAACATAGGCCACACATGTATCATTATGCAAAACACTTCCACAAATAATCATGTTGGAAAAGACTAATTATATTTTTCTCCTTCCTATCCTATCCCCCTTTATCCAATTTTCTCCGTTGACCCTGTCCCTTTTCAAAAGTGTTTGCTTTTGATTACCTCCTCCCCCATCTGCCCTCCCTTCTATCATCCCCCCCCTTTTTATCTCCTTCCTCCTTCTTTCCTGTGGGGTAAGATACCCAACTGAGTGTATATGCTATTCCCTCCTCAGGTCAAATCCGATGAGAGCAAGATTCACTCATTCCCCCTCACCTGCCCCCTCTTCCCTCCCAACAGAACTGCTATTTCTAGCCACCTTTATGTGAGATAATTTACCCCATTCTATCTCTCCCTTTCTCCCTCCTCAATATATTCCTCTCTCATCCCTTAATTTGATTTTTTTTAGATATCATCCCTTCTCACCCTGTGCCCTCTGTCTCTGTATATATGTTTATTCCCTTCAGCTACCCTAATACTGAGGTCTCATGAATTATAAACATCATCATTCTATGTAGAAATGTAAACAAAATAGTTGCACTTTAGTAAGTCCCTTGTGATTTCTCTTTCTTGTTTACTTTTTCATACTTCTCTTGATTCTTGTGTTTGAAAGTCAAATTTTCTATTCAGCTCTGGTCTTTTCACTGAGAAAGCTTGAAAGTCCTCTATTTTATTGAAAATCTATATTTTGCCTTGGAGAATGATACTCAGTTTTGCTGGGTAGGTGATTCTTGGTTTTCATCCTAGCTCCTTTGACCTCCAGAATATCATATTCCAAGCCCTTCGATCCCTTAATGTAGAAGCTGCTAGATCTTGTATTATTCTGATTGTGTTTCCACCATACTCAAATGGTTTCTTTCTGGCTACTAGCAGTACTTTCTCCTTGATGTGGGAGCTCTGGAATTTGGCAACAATATTCCTAGGAGTTTTCTTTTTGGGATCTTTTTGAGGAGGTGATCTGTGGATTCTTTCAATTTCTATTTTACCCTCTGGTTCTAGAATATCAGGGCAGTTATCCTTGATAATTTCTTGAAAGATGATATCTAGGCTCTTTTTTTGATCATGGCTTTCAGGTAGTCCAATAAGTTTTAAATTATCTCTCCTGGGTCTATTTTCCAGGTCAGTGGTTTTTCTAATGAGATATTTCACATTGTCTTCCATTTTTTCATTCCTTTGGTTCTGTTTTATAATATCTTGATTTCTCATAAAGTCACTAGCTTCCACTTGCTCCAATCTAATTTTTAAAGTAGTATTTTCTTCAGTGGTCTTTTGGACCTCCTTTTCCATTTGTTTAATTCTGCCTTTCAAGGTATTCTTCTCATTGACTTTTTGGAGCTCTTTTGCCATTTGAGTTAGTCTGTTTTTTAAGGTGTTATTTTCTTCAATATTTTTTGGTTCTCTTTTAGCAAGTCATTGACTTGTTTTTCATGGTTTTCTCACATCATTCTCATTTCTCTTCCCAATTTTTCCTCTACTTCTCTAACTTGCTTTTCCAAATCCTTTTTGAGCTCTTCCATGGCCTGAGACCAGTTCATGTTTTTCTTGGAGGCTTTTAATGTAGGCTCTTTGACTTTGTTGACTTCTTGGTCTTCTTTGTCACCAAAGAAAGATTCCAAAGTCTGAGTCTGAATCTGAGTCCATTTTTGCTGCCTGGTGATGTTCCCAGACAACTATTTGACCCTTGAGTTTTTCATCGGGGTATAACTGCTTGTACAGTAGAGAGTACTTTGTTCCAAGCTTGAGGGGATGTGCTGTTGTTTTCAGAGCTATTTCTATACAGCCAGCTCTACCACACCAGTGCTCCTCCTCCCCCAAGAACCGCCAACCCGGACTGGACTCAGATCTTAAGCAGCCTCTGCACTCCTGCTCTGATCCACTACTTAATTCCTCCCACCAGGTGGGCCTGGGGCCAGAAGCAACTGCAGCTGTAGTTCTGTAGCTGCAATCTGCTGCCTCTGGGGCAGTGGCCCAACCATGAACTCCTTCACTCTGTTCCCCACAACTTTTCCCACTAGCCTTCTCTGTTGTCTTTGGTGTTTGTGGGTTGAGAAGTCTGGTAACTGCCACAGCTCACTGATTCAGGGCACTAGGGCCTGTTCCACCCTGCTCCTGGTCTGGTTGGTCTGGGCACAGCCCACACTGGGCTCTGCTCCTTTATGCTCCCAGCTCCTTGCGCAATAGACTTTACCCAGTGACCATCCAGGCTGTCCTGGGCTGGAGCCCTGCTTCCCTCTGCTATTTTGTGGTTTTGCAGTTCTAGAATTTGTTCAGAGTCATTTTTTATAGGTTTTTGGAGGGACCTGGGGGGTGGAGCTCATGCAAGTCCCTGCTTTCCAGCCACCATCTTCGATAAATGCTTTTTAGGTACCTGCTACGTGTAAGACACTGCTGGATAGATATAAAGACGAAATGGAGCCTTCCTTGACTGTAAGGAGCATGTATCCTACTGAGGACATCCGCAGACATACAAGAAAGCATAATACAAGGTAGAAACTGATGGAGAAAAGAAGAGATTGAGACAAAGTGCCTGAAAAAACTTGGAGGAGGGAGAAGTGCCACAATAACAATATGTATGAACGAATGAATGAATAATGAATGAATGAAATTTAAGTTCCTACTATACACAAAGCACCATGTTAAGTGCTAGGCATACAAATACAAAAGTAAGACGATTCCTGATCACATTCTAATGGAGGAGACAAAGCATATAGGACATCTCAGTGGAGAGTCAAAAATAACAGTTGCAAAGCACTTTACATTTATTGTATCATTTGATCCTTACAACAAGCCTGGGAGATAGGTGGTATTATTGTCTCCGTTTAATAGATGAGGAAACTGAGGCTAAGTGTCTGAGTCAGGATTTGAGTACAAGTCATCCTGACTCCAAGTCCAACTTTCTGTCCATTATCCCTCCAGAGTGGCCTCAGAGATCTAAGGAAGCAGGAGGGTAGAAGTGATAACAGCCTTAGGGGCTAGCTAGGAGAAGGTTTCAGCCATTTTCCATGGAGAATGAGATTAACAACCAATCATAAATGAATCAAAAGACTCCGGGGCAGCAGCGAAGATCCAGCTGAGATGGGAGAACGTGGGTTTGTGGTGGACCCCGTAAGATTGATTGTGAGACTTCCTCCCACAGAGTTGAACAGCTGGAGAGTAGGATCAAAGAAAGCTGATGGTAGAAATAATTCCAGGTTGAATACAGGCCGTATGAACAGCAGAAGGACAAATATCAGAGATCCAAGGCCCAGCCTTGTCAAACTGGTTGGTTGGTTGTTGTCCTTCATTCTCCAAGAGGAGCAAAATGACGTCACTATGTTGTGGTCTAGGCACAGTGTGTCCATCTGTGGCTGATCAGATCAAGATGAGCTTGTAAGGCTCTACCACAGGTAAGGCACAAAAAGTCCGTGTGAACATTTGGAGTAGAGACATCTCTAAATTTGTGTATCTTGTGTTCTTTTGAACTTCTGCAATTCTGCTTTGCTCATAGAGCACACAATGCCTTCTTTGATGAGGGCACGCCCTGCTGGGCGGTCCTGTGTCAGTGTCTCCCATGTCTCACAGTTGATTCCAAAGTTCATCAGAGAGACCTTGAAAGCGTTCCTGTTTCTCTTCTGACCTCCTATTAAACTGGTTACCTACAGTTATATTTCATTTAAATTTTGTCCCAGAGAGACCAACAACATCATCTTCATTCCTGAGCCCTCCCCCTTTTCCTATCCCTTACAGCCCTGCAGATAACCATGGTAATCATCTGGGAGGAAGCCTGTTTTCTTTGACGTGACAAACCACACACTATTCTCCACATACCTTCTATGGACTTTTTCTTTAGTCTACTTCCTGCACTTTTCCAAGTCACCACAAGAGGGCACAGTATTCATTTTATATCCATTGCCAGACTGACAAGTAGAGACTCCTTCAACACTGAAAGGAACCATTTTAGTTAACTAGACCTTGAACTAGAAAGGCTAGCTAATCCGACACTCACATTTTAAAGAGGAGAAACTGAGGTCCAGAGAGGAGAAACCGATTGTCCAAAGTCACAGAATGAGTTAACAACAGAGTCCTGGTCTAGAACCCAAGAATGGTGTTGTAGGGTATTAGAAAGGTTGCTGGAACTAAATTTAGAGGATTTGAGTTGAAACTCCACTTTTCTCCTTTTGTAGCTATGTGACCTTGGGATGTCACGTCCTTCTTTGGGCTTCAGTTTTGCCAGCTGTCAAATAAGAGTGTTGGACTGCTTTCCGGGTCTAAATCTAGGATTCTGTGATTGATGCCCCAGCATGTCCTCATGGTCTAGACCAATCATTTTGGAAGCTATCATGCCTAGTGTGCCTCACTAGACAGAACACTGCTTGAAGGCAGGGACTGTGTCTTGTCCCTCCTTATCTCCTACGTAATGTCTAGCATAAAGTACAAGGATCTCTAGTTCCTTGGTGCCGGTATTGGTCAATAAATATTTATTAAGGCCTACCATGTTGCAGGCACTATGATAAGTGCTGAGGATACAAAAAGAGGCAAAAAACTGCCCCTGCCCTGAAGGAGCCTGCAACTATACCGTGCCCAGCACAGCATGGTTCTCAAGAATAATGATGACATGGTATAGCAGAAAAGAACTGGAAACAAAGGGGCTGGCCATTAGCTAGGAGAGGGCTGAATAATCTGACTATTACTGTGCCGTAGGAAATGAAGAATGTGAGGAATTCAGAGAAACATCAGACTATTTGTGTGAACAGATGCAGAGAGAAAGAAGAGCCAGGAAAACAATATAGCTAATGACTGCTCTAATGTGACACCAATAAAAAAGGCTATTAACATAAAGTTAGAGTGATGCAATGGAAAGAGTACCTGGCTCTGCAGTCAGATGATGTGGGTTCAAATCCCATCTCTGAGCTTTACTCCGTCAGACCCTGGGAAAATTGTTTAACGTCCCTGGGCTTCAGTTTCCTCATCTTAAAATGTGGAGGCTGGACTAGATTGCTTCTGGAACCCTATCTATGATTATAATGACCAGTCTTAGTCCTGGAGAAAAGATGAAATGTATCTCTCTTCTTCCCTTGGAGAGGCTGGGGGTAGGGAAGGACTGTGGGTGGGGAATGTCACCTACACTGTCATATTTGGTTGCCATGTCCATTTTTTTTGTCTTTCCTAAGAAAGAATACTCTCTGGGTAGGTTGGAGGAGCATCCCTGGAATTGATTGTGATATAAATACAAAAGGCATCAATAAAAGTTTAGTAATTATTTATAATTACATAATATATTATTAATTATATTAATACAATAATATGACATGATAGTACACTATAATGCAATATATAATTATAATTAGTGAATTTTAAATAAATATATAAAGAGTTGCTATGGCTAAAAAATTCATCATCAGTCTGATTCCAAGTTACTGGTGTACGAAGTAGGTATTCATTAAATATTTGCCGAATAAATTAATAAACGATCTTTGAGAAATCTAAAAGTACTTAGGAACGAATAGATTGATTTGGGTTTGGGGCCTCAAAATTCAGTGACTAACTCAATAAAGGAAACAAGGAAACAAATAGTTAAGTGCCTACTATGTGCTAAGCACTGTGAAAATCGCTTTACAAATGTATGTCATTTGATCCTCAAAACAACACTCAGAGATAGTACTATTACCATTCCTATTTTATAGTAGAGGAAACTGAGGCAGACATAGAGTAATTAACTTGTCCAGGGTGATAACAGCTAGAAAGTTTCCAAGGCTATATTTAAACTAAGGTCTTCCTGACAAAGATTGTGTGTTATATGATGAGCACTGTGTCTTTGTAGCTCAAGACCTCAGCATGCTGCCTGAAAGATGGTAAACTCTTAACGAGTGCTGCTTAATTGTTTGATCAGAAGAGACACATACAAAAGAAGTCATGACCTGGTTCCTGCCCTGAAGGAGTTTCTATTCCATAACAGGATTTGGGGATTTTGACTCAACAGAGACATTGGACATTATCCAGTCCAACTTCCTCATTTTAAGGCCAAGGAAAGAGAGGCTCCTAGAGAGAAAATGACTTCTCCAAGGTCACAAAGTTAATTTTGCCCTAGTGGATCCAGGTCCACAAGGTTTGGGTTCAAACCTTGGCTGTCACAGCAGCTATGTGACAGCAAACCATTTAATCTCTCCAAGCCTGTTTTCTTGTCTGTAACTTGGAAATAAGTCTAGTAATCTATCTCACAAAGTTGTTGTGAGAACCAAAGGATATGATGAGTGTAAAGTGTTTTAAAACTTTAATTCACTCTAGAAATGTTAGTTACTATTTTTATTGTGACTAAGTAGCAGATCCTGGATTGAACTCATGCCTTCTGACTCCTGAGCCATGGTTCCTTCTCCTATACCATTGTGGGCTGAGGGGGGTTTTCATACCTCCCCATTCTAATTAACTAATGAAGACCTAGTGCTTCTACTGAATCAATCAATCAGAAGTGTAAACTAGGTGTGAACAAGTTTTTAATTGATGTGAGAAATACTGTGATCATTAAATGAACTCAGAAAACCTCACAAGAAATGTATTGGAATTGGTTGAAAGAATCTGATGCACCTCTGAGTTTATGTATATTAGTAAGCCTTCCCATCATTGGAGGTAGCAGTGTTCTCAGAGCAGTACTGGTGGATGGCCATTGCTGTATTGGGAGCACCAAGGACAAATTAGATATACTCAGTAAAGAAAGTTCCAGGGCTCTACAAGAGAATCAGCCCTCTGGTTCCACCTAAAAGCTAACCTAAGGGGAACTTCAAGAAGTCTCCAAAGAGAGAAAAGGACAAGTTGTCACTTTAGCACATTTGTGTTTTAAGTTTGATTCTACTTTTCCCATGGACCCTTTATGTAACTGTGGGAGAGTATATCCCAGAGGATTGTTTTTGCACTAACTATTCCTTTTATACCTGCTTAGAAAATACCCCTTTCTAAAGACCAAAATCATCCACTCCATCCTGGACCATCTCCAGGTGTTTTGATTTTTGTCTTGCCACTAGACTCCAATGACTCTGGAGGAGACAGTGAGGCTAACAACTCTGGGCAATTCTACTTTACTTAAATCCAGTTCACACACAAGTCAAGACATCAACCATGATATCATCGGTCCTCTTTGAAAAGGAAGGATGAACAACAACAACAGCCCCTTTCTAAAAGCTAATTAAATCTGACTGACAGATAATCAACAGGAAGCACATCCAATGGGGGCTTGTGAGTCACAGTATAAGAAACACCCCCACCCCACCCCAACTCTTCTGAACTACCCCTAAAACCCTGAGGGGAAAAGTAGTCAGCTGCCTTCAAGGGCTTCAACCTGACAGAGTTAGTGGGAGCTGGGGAAGAAGCTGTGGATAGATGCTACTCAACATCATTGACTCATACTCTGCCTATCAAAAAGGAGGACGTTTTGAATCATAACTGGGAGCAAAAACACCTGTGGAGTGAGAGGATGTAAATGCAGAAGGCAGTTTGCATGAGAGAAGAATAGTCCAAGCACAGCGGGAGAAGAGAGTTCAACCTTTGCTTCCAGAGGGATTGGGGGCAGAAGCGATCCCAAGAGAGAAATACACAGCCAGGGCATGCTGGGTGTGTCCTCCGGAGCCAATAACATCACAGGTAGTGAAAGTGTACAGAGGATTCTGAGCTAGGGTTAGCCACCATAGGAGGACCATAGTTTGGGGTTAAGCTTAATTCACCAGGAGGAAGAAGAGTATTCATTGGAAGAGTCATTTTCTTTCCCCAACCTGTATGACAATGCCCAAAGGAAAAGCCCCATTTTCCTCCAGCAAAAGCTCTGACAAAACATACAAAAGCCGGGGTAACATAAACAAGAAAATGAATTGATTTGTGAGGAAGATCTGGGAACAAAGGTTGTGGGGAGAGGGAAGCTGGAGTCGTGGTCTGCTTCATGGTGAGGATCCCAGATGAGACAAGGGATATCAAAACATAGTCTTGCATTTCCCTTGAACCACTTCCTACACTTCTCTATTTCACCACAAGAGGGCATAGAGTTCATTTTGGCTCGATTGCTTGGGAGAGAAGGCTAGATCCCATAGAATGGATTTAGCAACAGGAGAAGACACACCTTCCCTGCCTTTTGGACTTTTGGAAAGCGTTCTTGTACATTGTCCTTTGTTTCCTCCTCCTCCTACTTCTAGTAATGTACCAATGCTGGGGCAAGTTCTTTGAAGGACTCCAGTTTGGGGTTAGGATTCATCTACATTTAGAATGAGTTCAGAGATTAAAAATTAGGAGGAACCTGGGAGGTCATCTAATCCAACTCCCCCATTTTACAGATGGGGAAATTGAGGCACAAAGAGGTGATGTGACAGTCACACAGGTTAAAGAGTAGAAGAGGTGAGATTTTCCCCAGGTCCTTGGATGTAGGTTCAGTGCTCTCCCACTATATTACGCTGCCCAAAGGAGGGAAATACTCATGTAGTAAGTAGATAACTGAATTGAGATGGGAACCCAGGTATCTATCCCAGCTGGGGAAGATAACATGGAAAGAGCCCTGGCCCTGAAGTTAGAGGACCTAGATTCAAATCTCACCTCCAGACCACCCTTGAGGTGCCAGCTCCAAATCTAGGATTCTATGATGTAACGACTTAAAAATGCAGGATACTTTGTACCTGGCCTTGAGGACAACAGACACTGTGAGAGGTTCCTGGGAAGAAAGTAAAGGCTGTATGTCCTGCTGAGCCCCCTTCATCTGCAGGAATTCCTGTGCTTGAAAAAAAAGTTAATCAGGAAGACAGATGCCTGGATGCCTGGGGAGAGTTTAACGAACTAGCTCTTTGCCATATTGTAATGACAGGCCAAGAAAGTGACACACAGCCCCAGAGGATTGTAGATTGAGAGCTGGGTGGTCGTCTAGAGCAATCCTTTTATTGTATAGATAAAAAAAAAAAAAAACAAAGCAAAACAAAACTGAGTCTCAGAAAGAAAAGTGATTTGACCAGTGTCAGTAGCTGAGCTGGAATTTGAACCCAGCTCCTTTGACTCCAAAGTTCACTCTATCCACTGTCCTTTCTACACTGACTCTAAGGATTACCATCCAACATTTTTCTGGGCAGGGTTCAGAGCCTTGATTCTAGATGGGGGAGCTCTTAGGATGGAAACTCCTTTCACTGATCTCCATTAACAACCTGTCTGTAACAACTAACCTTAATGGGCAATGTGTCCGTGGGCAATGAGATTGTACCTTCTTAATAATAATAATTTAATTTTCATTTTACAGATGAGAAAATTGAAGCCCAGTTGAACAGCAGGTAATATCTGAACCCAGGTCCCCTCTCTACAGAGCAGACTTTTTTTTTCCTTTTACCATAATGCCACTCTTTCATTCATTCAATCCACTTTTTATTGGGCACCTACTTTGTAGAAGACCCTATGCTAGAGGCTGTGAGGCATAGAAAAAGAGAAAAGATACAGTCCTGCCCTGAAGTCATTCAAAAAGGGGAGATCAGATCAGACTTCAGGCAGAATAAAGGAAGGATGGGATATGGAGAGAGAGGCCTCTTTTTATTTTTTATATTTGTATTTCCAGTACCTGGCCTAGTGCCTGGCACAGGGTAGATGCTTAATAAATGTTTGTCAATAAACTTACTGATTAAAAAATTCCCACGGGAGAGTCAAATAAAGTTTTTGATTGGGTTGGGTTTGGTTTTTTTTGTTTGTTTGTTTGTTTTTTTGGCTGGAGGAGGGAGAGTTCATGCCCAAACTAGAGAGGGAGAAGAGAATGGGAGAAGATGAGGAGAAATTTCAAATGTGGCATCTGAGCTGGGGCTTGAATGGTAGATAGGATTTCATTAGGCAGAGAGGATTGGGGTGGGGGTGGGGAAGGGTCTAGGCAGAGACAATAGCCTCAGCAGAGGCTTTCAAGGCAGGAACAATGACAGGGTGCATATACAGGGAGGTAGCGTTAGATCAGGGTGAAAAAGTAGTTTGAGGCTAGACTGTTAAAGGTCTTGAAACCCAGGCTAAGAATTTCAGGTTTTAGCCTCTAGAAAATGGGAAGTCATTTTTCCTTTAAAGGGCACAAGGAAGAGAGCACTGGAAATCCTACCTCAGACACTAGCTATATGACCCTAGGTAAATCACCTAACTTAATCTGTAAAATGGGCATGATAATAACACTCCCCTTATAATGTTGTTCTGAGATAACGTATGCAAAGTGCTTTGTAAACCTTAAAGTGCTATATAATTGTGAGCTGTTTTTAGAAATGACAAGGTTTACCATGAGACATTGGGAGTGTAGCACGTATGGAGGAAAGAACACTGGTATGGAATTCTGGGGTTCAAATCCTGCCCTTTATGCTTAATATGGAAATGGTCTCAGGTTAAGTTACTCTCTGATACTCATTTTCAACCATAAAATGAAGGGGTTGGACTGGAATCCTGCCTCGGAGGTCCTTTCCAACTCTAGTTCTGTGATTAATTTCTACATCTGAAAAACAGGGACATTCTGAACTCCCCCTTCTCTTTCTGGTCTCGACGAAAAGAAACTAATTACCCCTTTTTGTTTACCAGGTATCTGAAAGGCAACAGTGTTTCTTGTATCTTTCCCTTTCCTTCCCTGCCCACTCCAAGACCTTGTTCAGGTCCGCATCATTCTGCCAGGTTAATGTAACAGACTTCGAGATGGTCTTGCTTCCAGTCTTCCTTTTATAACTTTTCCCAAACTAGCCTTTAGTCATGTGACCCCTCTGCTCAAAACCAAACCAAACCTTCAATGAATCCCCACTGCCTGCTGAACACAGTAGAAGTATTTAATCCTAGCTTTCAGGACCATTGCATTGACAAAGAACGCTTTTTAGAATAAAATTCAATGCTAGCTAGGCTGAGAAGAAACAGGCAAAGGCAGTGGGGTTGTGAATTGGTGTACTCTTTTAGGAAAGCAATATGTTGTTGTGGAAGAAGAGCTATGAAACTGTCTATACCCTTTGACTCAGTGACTCCACCACCAAGAATATACCCGAAGGATGCTGTTAAAAATGTACAAAAATGTTCATAACAATATTCATTAAAAAAAGCCAAAATATTCATAACCCCAAACTGGACTTTTTCACATGTCTAATCCACATGTCTAAGGATTGGGCAACAGCTGAACAAATTATGATATGCACATGTAACAGAATATTATTGCACCATAAGAAATGCGAAATGTGAAGAATCCAAATTCTTCAAACTGGGCTGCTTTCCATGCCCCCTTCTCGTCTTTCCCTCTTCCATCTCTGTGTCTCCTGTCCCATCCTTTGTTCTCTAATCTGCTTAGGTTGACATCCTTCAAGGTCCAATTCGGGAGCTCCCTTTTCCATAAAGTGTTCCCTGAAATCCATCCCCACTCCAACCACTCCCCACCTCCAAGTTAAAAACGAGCTCTTCTTCAATCGTCTCCTTTCTCCTCCTCCTTTAGCCTGGGTCTCCTCTTTGCACTCATTTTGACTATCGTGTTGTTGATAGAGCCCTGGGCTCAGAGTCAAGAAGACCAGAGTTAAAATCCTTCCTCAAACATGAACCATGTGATCTTGGAGAAGTCATCTAACTGCTCGACGCCTCAGTTTCCTCAACAGTAAAACGGAGGTGGTAATAATAGCACCCATCTCTTAGTGTTTCTGTGAAGATAAAATGATGTAATATTTGTAAAGTGCTTAGAATTGTACTCAGCACATAGTGACTAGTAAGCACTTTAATAAAAGCTAGTTTCCTTCCTTCCTTGGTTGTGACAGCTTGTCCAAGTGGATTGAACGCTGAGACTGGACTGAGAGTTAGAACGACATGGGTTCAAATCCAGCTTAAGATACCACTTACTAGCTGTGTGACTTCTGGTAAAACATTTATCCTTTCTGAATGTTAGTTCTTTTGCTGTAACACAGGGATGATAACAGCCCCTACCTAATCTGGTTACTACTGTGAAAATCAAATTAGCTAAGCACATGTGAAGTGCTTGGAAAACCCTAAAAAGCATTACAGAAACGTGAGTCATTATTGTGCCATCAGTGCGGAAGCTGCTCTGGTCTAATAGATAGAGAACTGCCCTCCATTTCTGGAAGATCTGGGTTCAAATCCTGTTTTTGTTGCCTGAGAACAAGTCCCTTAATCTCTTAGTGCCCCAGGAAACTTCCTAAGACTAAGAATGGCATAGCCGGGGCTGAGCTGTATTGATAATGAGCTATTTCCCTAACAGGGCGTTCCTTAGCCAATGAAACCACAGATGCAGCCTCTCTCCACTCCTCTCCCCCACTCTCTCCACCCAGCTATTTGTCTCTTAGTAAATTACTTGATAGCAAGAGTAGGCCATGGTTATCTTTTACTGCAGGACCTAAGTAAGGCAATTGGGATTAAATGACTTGCCCGGGGTCACACAGTTGTTATCTGGATTCAAACTCCTGACTCCATGTCCAGTGCTCTATCCACTGAACCACCAAGACCTTAGTTTAAAAAGGCCAAGGTCTCCCACCGCATCCCGGACCATTTCCAGTCATCCTGATCTATGTCTTGCCACTAGACCCAAATAGCTCCGGAGGAGAAAGTAAGGCTGGTGACTTTGCACAGCCCTGCCTCACTTAAATCCGGTTCACTCGCATGTCATGGCATTACCTTCCTGATGTCATGGTCCTCTTCAAGAACAAAGGTCAAACAGCAACAACAGTAATAATAGCCTAGCCCTGGACTAGCACACAGTAGGTGTCTTTGCTGAATAAGAGACTGAAAAAAAATGATTAGACTTTGGAAGGTGATTTCACTCATCCTGGTCCCCCTAGGGGAGAGTACATTGCTAACCAAATAATATGACAGGGGAGGCAGTCCAGAAAATAACCGCTCTGAGGTGGCCAAACCATCCCTAAAATGGACCTACCCAGGAAAGCTGACTTGTAACAAGAACAGTTAACACTCGAGTGATACTTGAAGGTTTAAACATTGGTTTACAAGTATCTCATTTGATCCTCACAACAACCTGGGAGGTGGGTGTTATGATTATCCCCATATTATAAATGAAGAAACTGAGGCAGATAACATTTAAGTGACTTGCCCAGTGCCACACAAAGTATCTGAGGCTGGATTTGAACTCATGTCTCTCTGACTTCAGATCTGCAGCTTTATCCAGTATGTCTAACTAACTGTGAGTTACTAGCTCACAACGGACTGAGGGAATGAATGCCCTTTCCCTTAGGAGTAGGATGGTGTTGGACAGAAGCCTGGCCAGCCGATGGGTCACATAACAAACACCTCCACCCCAGCTACGGGCAGAATGGAGAGGAGTGGGAAGTGAGGAATGTCTGGAGGCCTCTGTCTGCTGGAGAAGATTTCTATCCAATTCCACAAATTTCCATTTAAACACCTACTGTCTTCTGGGCACTGGGCCTGATTTCTAAAGCCCTACCTTCCAGATCTGGGGAAGTCCTGGGTCCTAGAGTGAGAAGCAATCCTTATAGACTACAGACCACATGGTCATAGGATCTTCTGGCCCTTTGTCTGACAGGAGAAGAAACTGAGAAGGCCCAGAAGAGGAAGATGATTTTGCCAAGGTGACAGAGCTAGTGAGCAGCAAAATGACATTTGGAGCTCAGGTCTTCTGACTCCAGAGTCACTGTTCATTCAATTCAATTCGATTTAGTTCAGTTTGATGTATTCGACATTTGTTGTTAGTCCTTCAATTCTGAAGAGAACCAGTGATACCACAGGGGATCTCTTGATTTGCCTTTGACTTGGATTTAAGTGAGGGGGAGTTGCACAAAGTCATCAGTCTCACTCTCTTTTACGGAGTCATTGAAGTCCAGTGGCAAGACAAAGTCAGCACAACAGGCAATGGCCCAAGATTCAGTGGATGACTTTGGTGCCTTCGATGTCTGATCAAACTCTAAGTGCTCCACACCACCTACTTCAGCTGCCTTCGTGGGCATTAGAACAAATTGCTTTCATCCACCCATTCTGCTAGATGAAGTCTTCACGTGCTTGGGGTAGACATCCCCCTTAATTCACCAATGGGTTTGTGGTCTGTCAGTTCTGCTCACCCCGGTTTAGCTCATCTGCTGAGATGGTTTCATGGGATATAGCCAATGATCATGCTATAGTCTTTTGGAGCTATGGGTGAGAGTTGGGTGACAGGTGGTCACCAATGAGCAGCCCTGTAAATGGCTCGGGCCAGCCCTCACACCAGAGGTGCAAATCCTCCCTGAACACCCCACACACTTCTATTAGACATTTATTAAGACCTTGGAGGAGGATATCATACAATCACAGATATGTAGAGTGAGACAAGTTGGACAAAGAACACTTTCATTTGGGGGAATCAGGAAGGTTTTTCAAAGAGGTGGCACGGGATTGGAGAGACTTGAGGGAAGAGAAGGATTCTGAGACCTGGGTTCTGGGCTTGGCCCTGGCTGTCTAACTGTGCCCAAATGGTCCAAAGTCCCCAGGGCCTTGGATTCCATGTTCTATGACAATATCTTGGTGCCTTGTGCCAGGAAGGTCCCTTCAAATAAACCATCTTTACATACCAAACGGTGACCCGGCCTATTCTCTAACAAAGGATTTTCAGAGAAGTTCAGTCCAATGAACTCAACTACTATGTGCAAGGTGGTGAGGAGCAGTGCCTTAACTATTCAGAGTCCTGGTAGCTGTCTAAGGCCAGCCTTCAATCAATTGGCAATCATTTATTAAGCACTTACAATGTACCAGGCATTGATACCAAAGGTGCTGGTCAGTGATTCTCTTCAATTAAATTAAATAAGAGGCTTTGCCCCACATCTTAGCCAAGTAAAAACATAACTCAGTCAATTGAAATTTTATACTAAGTGTGAAAAGTCCTAGGATGCCACTGGATAAGATAGAGTGAGACGAAGTTTGTTCCAAATGGTCATGTTCTGGATGGGGCTTGTACAAAACTAGGGAGAACCCAGGAGATTTGGAATAAGTGGTAAGCCAAGAGAACATTCCAGTCAAATGTCCTGATAAGGAATAGTTTAGTGAGAGAGGAGAATGACTTAGCTTCAACCTAGTGTTTCTCTCCCAACTTGGTTGGAAAA
Source organism: Trichosurus vulpecula (assembly GCF_011100635.1). Lineage (NCBI taxonomy): Eukaryota > Metazoa > Chordata > Mammalia > Diprotodontia > Phalangeridae > Trichosurus > Trichosurus vulpecula. The sequence goes on from NC_050578.1 coordinate 255,958,394, forward strand.
TGTGGACATTTTCACTGGTGTCCTAGCAATATCGTAAGGACAGAAGTGCCTTGTGGTAAGTACTGTCTACATTGAGAGGTGATAACAAGGAAAAGTAGGTTCAAGGCTTTGCAAAGAGCCCAGGAGAAGAGCTACACCATACCTAAGAGGAAGATCTTGAGGATTCTAGGAAAAGGACTTCCAGGAGCTGTGTAAGCCCTTTGCTGTGTGTTCCCTTTCAGTTGGAGTCCACTTTCCCCTAGACTCTGTACATATTACTAAGAGAATGTGCCAAAGATTTAGGGGAACCTGTTTTGTACCAACTATGCCCCTATAGTAAATAGCCATTTCTTTTTTTTTTTTAAAGGTGTTTTATTTATTTTTAGTTTACCACACACGGTTCTACATAGTTTTGAGTTCCAGTTTTTCTCCCCTCCCTCCCCCCTCCCTCCCCAAGACGGCATGAAGTCTCATATAACTGTCATGTATAACTTCGCATTGAATTAATTTATGCTCTAGTCAAGTCGTGGAGAAGAATTTTGACCAATGGAGTGAATCACGAGAAAGAAGAAACAGAACCAAAAAAAAAAAAAAACAAAACAAACAAGAAAAAAAAAACCCCAAAAACAAAAACAAAAGAGAAGCAGAAAAGGCGAGCATGTAGTGTGCCTCAGTCTGTATTCAAACTTCTCAGTTCTTTCTCTGAATGAAGATAGCATTCTCCATCGTGAGTCCCCTGGAATTGTCCTTGCCCCTTTAGGTTGCTGAAAGAAATGCAGTATGTCAGGGTTGGTCCTCACGGAATCCACATATCTGTGGCTGTGCACAACGTTCTCCTGGCTCTGCTCCGCTCACTCAGCATTATGTCGTGTAGGTTTTTCCAGGTTGTTATGAAGTCTGCATCATCCCCATTTCTTATGGCACAATAGTATTCCATCACCTTCATATACCACAGCTTGTTCAGCCATTCCCCAATTGATGGGCATCCCTTTGCTTTCCAATTCTTGGCTACCACAAAGAGAGCTGCTATAAATATTCTTGTACATATGGGTCCTTTTCCCGCTTGCATGATTTCTTTGGGATACAACCCTAGAAGTGGTATTACTGGGTCAAAGGGTATGGCCAATGCAACAAGAATTAGGAGGGAAGCAGAAAATTGGGAGAAAATCTTTGCAACTAGTATCTCTGATAAAGGCCTCATCTCTAAAATATACAGGGAGATAAGCCAAATATATAGGAATACAAGCCATTCCCCAATTGAGAAATGGTCAAAGGATATGAACAGGCAGTTTACAGAGGAAGAAATTAAAGCTATCTACAGGCATATGAAAAAATGCTCTGGATCGCTGCTGATTAGAGAAATGCAAATCAAAACAACTCTTAGATACCACATCTCTCCTGTCAGATTGGCTAAAATAACAAATCAGGAGAATGATAAATGCTGGAAAGGATGTGGGGAAATTGGAACATTGTTGCATTGCTGGTGGAGTTGTGAGCTGATCCAGCCATTTTGGAGGGCGGTGTGGAACTATGCCCAAAGGGCTATAGAAATGTAAATAGCCATTTCTAAAGTCTATGTCTGTCTGACTAACTGATATCAACTGATAATCATGGGGAGAAGCACGCTGGTGGGGGCTCATGAGCTAAAACATTAGAAAGACATCCCTCCTCCCCCTTCAACCTCTTAGGAATAACCTTCTGAGGGAAGATGTAGCCATCAGATGTAGCCATCTAGAGACCTTACCTGCCAATGAGTACGGAGATTTGGGAAGTGACCCCAGAGCCTACATGCGCTAAATGCAGACAAAAGTGAAAAAAAGGGGAGGAGAAAGAAGGAGAAGAATTAATGAAAAACAATGAGGCTTAGTGGATATAGGTCTTCTTGACTTTTGAAGAATCCTCAGATGAATTGTCTTGGCTGAGGAAACTTAGCCACGGGGGTTTGAGCTTTCACTGACTGTTCCCCATGTTTGGAATCCCCCCCCCCCCACTCAGCCCCCTGGCTTCCCTGACTTCTTTCAAGACTCAGCTCAAGAGATCTGCTTCCTGCCCCCCTCCCCCATGAGTACCTTTCCTTGGCGATTACCGTATTTACACTACATCCCTCCATACTCATACATATGTATGCTTATCTTGTACGCACACGGTCGTTTTCACGTTGCCTCCCCCATCAAAATGTGAGCTCCTCTAAGGCACCAGGGACAGTGGTTTTTCATTTCTTTAATGCTCCCAGTACTTGGCAGCACCTGGCACATTAACAGCACTTAATAAAAGTTTGTTGATTGACTGACAGCCCCCCCAGGCAGACACAGTGGCCAGTGGTTCCAGGGATGATACCAGGAACCAATGGGAAGGAACATCGGAAGCTCCCCAACCTACCCAAGCTGCTGGACTCTGAATCCCTGGATGCTGCAATAACTTGGGTCCTGAACTGGTCTTCTATTTTAGAGAAGACCCGCAGGGCCTGGCTTAAAGTTCCTTCAGGCAATCCCAGCTTGCCCAAGGATTTTTCACATTTAATCATTATAAAGTCTCTGATTGGTTGAACGAACCTCGTTCTCACTCCATTAGGGTATCGGAGGACATCTTCATCACAATTTTAAGGTGGTGAGCTGAGGTGACTACATTGATTTATTTAACCAACTCCACCCTTACAAGTTCAAGGAGTTCACAAGCACCCTTTGAGGTAGCTAATACGGATATCATTATCCCCAGTTTACAGATGAGGAAACTGAGGCTCAAGGCGGCCAAAGCGATTTACTTGTTCGTCATCACGCAGTTAGAGCCAGAGTAGTGATTGTTGAACCCCTGTTTTCCTGACTCCAAAGCCAGCACGTCAAATCCACGTCGCTCCCCCTCCCCGCCCCCGAAATGGGGCTGAGGGTGGACCCAAAGATCTTTTACCACCCTGCCGGCTCTCTGACTGTCACCCCCTCCCCTCCGGACCTAGATTGAGAGGTTGGGCCTCTTCCTCCCAGCAGCCGAAGGGGGCGTGGCGTGGCTGCTGCAGTTGGAAGGCTGCTGGACAGCTTCTTCCCAGGGCGGCCGCAGGAGGGGGCTCTGGCCGATCGCAGCGCAGGGCACGGCAAAGCCAGGCAGAGGCGAGCAGAACCGAGCTGGGCAGAGGTTAGCAGAGGCAGACAGGGCAGGAGAAGGCTAGAACGGTGTCAGAAGGGACCGGACCGGACCATACCGGGCTCAGAGCGCAGGGAGCAGGGCGCACAGCCAGCAGCAGCAGCGGCCAGAGCCAAGCCCACAGGTAAGCGGCGGGGTACCTACGCAGCTGCCACTTCTGGAGCCCCGCTCCCAGCTGGGAGACCGCTGCGTTGGCACGGATCGACGGCGCCGGGGTGGCGGGGGTCGCCGAGGCAGGGAGTGAGGCAAGAAGGACGAAAAGTTGGCTCGACCACCAGGGGTGTTTGGGGCCAACTTGCCGGGGGAGCCAGAGCTGGTGGGCGCTGTGCCGGGGGTCGCAGGCGTCCGGGGCTGGCAGTCCTCCCAGCGCCCCTTCTCCTCATTGCCTCCTTCCGAGGGCGGAGTAAGGGGGCTGAGCTCGTGGGGGGGGGCGTATTGGGGGGAACCATGGCTTACCTAACCTCAGTTTCCCTCCCCCTCATGCCTCTGGACACTGTGCCAGCTGTACCAATGAGTGTGATGAGCTTTCCTGGCCCCGTGGGTTCACTTGTTTTGAGCATCCCCCCTTATTCCATGTGCAGTTTCACCCTCTGGTGTCCCCTCCGTGGAAGACCCTCTCTCCCAGTGCCTCTACATGCTCAGCCTCATACCCTCCCTATTCCACCAAAACCAAACGAATTTCCAAGGCTTAATAGATTTCCTTGTGAAGGGTTTTACTGTACAAGTGAGTCATTCTGGTGCAATGGGAAAAACCAAACCAAACCAAAAACAGTGGCTCTGGAGTCACAAGACCTGGGTTCAAATGCTGACTCTGTCATTAACCGTGTGACCTTGGACAGATCGTTGAACCTCTCTGGGACTAAGTTTCCAAAACTGTAAAAAAAAAGGGCGGGGGGGGGGGGGAGTTGGACTAGATAATATCTTAAGGTCTCTTCAAACTCTAGATCTATGATCCAGTTTCAATGGAAAGAAAGGTGGATTTGGAGTCTCTGGACCCAGGTTCAAACGTGTATAGTACCTTGGTTCTTTATTCTCTCATTTGGAAAATAAGGGGATGGGGGATGGGTCTCTTAAGGACTTTTCTTGAGTTTCAGGTGCCTGTTATACATTTGTATGTACATATTTATGTATGAATGTAGATGCATCTATAGAATAGAGAATACATTGAGGACTTCTGGGAGTACAATATACCTCTGTTAGGTATATTATCTTGGGAATTCCTTTGGCATGTAGGTCCCTTTCAACTCTTAAACTCTATGATGAGTTGAGAGATCTGAGTTTGAATCATGACCAAGTTGGAATGACCTTGGACCTCCCCTAGGCAAGCGCTTTACAAATACTCTTCCCATTTGAACCTCCCCTTCACTCTTGGAGGTAGGGGCTACTATTATCTCCATTCAACAGGTGAGGAAACTGAGGCAAGCAGAGTGACTTGCCCAGGGTCACATAGCTGAGAAGTGTTAGAGGTAGAATTTGAATCAGATCTTCTTGACTCCAGGCCCAGGACTCTATCCACTGGGCTACTTAGCTATCTTGGCTTCCTTTTCTTGTTCTACTGAGTAAACCTGAGTAAAGTACATTCTTAGCTTTCTCCCTTTGCCTGAGGCATGTTAAGTTTACAGCTCAGAAGCCCCAACTTATTTATTTCCTCCTCTTGGCAATGATGCCTTATAAATATATTCTTCCCAGCTTTCCACTCTGGGGAGCCTGGGAACAACAAAGATTCAGACATTGGTGTCTGGGCAGTATCCACTACCCAGGTTCCTTCTTCTCCTTTTGGCTGCTCTGGTAAGCTAAGGTTGGTCCCCATAGGTTTCTCCCTGGAAACTCTCCCCAGTGTTTCCTGACAACCCTCCCAGGCCCCAGGGACTTTTCTGGGGGAGCACAACCTGGAGGCCCCGGGCTAGAAAGCTAATGACTGCTTCTTATCAGATAGAAATGTGGATATACCAGTTCAGCATGGGACAAATGGAGAAAGCCTATGAAACTGTCTCAGCATGGGCTTTGGATTCAAAGTGAGGGCCATCTGGGGGCCTGCCCCATGGTGCTTGTACTCTGGGAAAGTTTCTGGGCATTGCACTGTGATAAGCCACCCTTGGATGTCTTTTTTCAAATTTGAAAAGTGGTGCTTTTTGTGTATTCTGGAACCTGCTTACAGAGTAGGGTCTAAAGAGCACTGACTAGTTTCTGTTTGGCCTGGCAGTTGGGGACTGTTGACAACTGACATTTGGAAGGAAGACTGGGAAGCAGGTCTCCTTCCTTGTCATCTGGAGAGGTTAGCTGGTGGCTGGTGGCAGAGCCCATGTTCAGAAGCCCTCCTTTGGTATATTCCCCCATGTGTAGAGTGGGTGGGTATTTCTGACTGTAAGAGATAGACCTCTATGTGCTCTGGGTTTCTTCAACCTTTTGTATTTCCCTTCCCCTTCTACATTTACAGAAGTGGGTGGGATTGTGGGTCATGTATAATGGAAAAGCTAGAGTCTTTGGAATAAAGTTTTCGGGGCTTTGGAGAGAAATAAGAGAAATGTAGAGTAGAGAAAAGAATATTCAATTCAGAATCATGGGACTTGGGTTAGAATCCTGCCTCAGCTACTTACTACTTGTGTGACCTTGGACAAGTCTCTTCCCCTTTGATGGGCTGGTTGCTTTAGATGTCAAATAAGATTAATTGCCTCAGTTGGACTAGATGAGCCCCAAGTCCCGATTCAGATCTAAAATCCCATCAACTTTTCACATCCCATTTTGTACTGGCTGCTGAAATCTAGCTGCAGTTACCAGAAATTAGGATAAAAACCAGGATCAGAAAAGATACTGTTTATAAAGTGCGTAGTGCAGGGCCCTGTCACACAGAAGGCATTATACAAATGCTTGCTATTATTAATTACATGAGTGTTCTTCCTTGTGGTGGATCTCTTGAAGGAGGAATAGCATAAGATGTGAATTCCTACCCTCAAAGCCTGTTCCTTCTTACGGAAGAAAACAATTATTAGCACAGTCTCTGGAAATAAATAGAAAAATTCACAGGACAGGTGGGATGGAATGCCACTGATATTTCTGGTGATTGGGAAGAAAGTTTTGGAGAAAGGAGAAATCATTTATTTTTAAATTAACTTATTTATTTTTAGTTTTCGTTTACAACATTCAGTTCCTCAAGTATTTGAGTTTCAAATTTTCTCCTCCTCCCCCCTCCCCACCCAAGATGGCATGCAATTTGATACAGGTTCTAAATATACCTTCACACTAAACATATTTTCACAATAGCCAGGTTGTAAAGAAGAACTATAGCCAATGGAATGAACCACGAGAAAGAAGAAACAAAACAGAAACAAAAACAAACAAAAAAAGAGAGCAAATGGTTTGCTTCAATCTGCACTCAGACTCCATAATTATTTCTCTGGATGTGAATTGCTTTTTCCATCATGAGTCTTTTGGAGTTGTCTTAGAACCTTGCATTGTTGAGAAGAGCCAAGTCTATCAAAGTTAGTCATCAGAGATACCATATGTCTGTGATTTTGTATAATGTTCTCCTGGTTCAGCTCCCCTCACTCAGCATCAGATCATATAAGTCTTTCCAGGTATTATGAAGTTCACCTGTTCTTCATTTCTTAGAGCATTACATTCATATATTACAGCTTGTTTAGCTGTACCTCAATTGATGGGCATCCCCTTGATTTTCAATTGTTTGCCACCACAAAAAGAGCTGCTATAAATATTTTCAAACATATGGGTCCTTTTCCCACTGGTATGATTTCTTTGGGATACAGCCCTAGAAGTGGTACTGCTGTGTCAAAGGGTATACACATTTTTATAGTCCTTTGGTCAAAGTTCCAAATTGTTCTCCATAAAGGTTAGATCAGTTCACAACTCTACCAATAATGCATTAGTTTTCCAACTTTCCCACATCCGCTCTACCATTTATGGTTTTCCTACTTTGTCATGTTAGCCAATCTGACAGGTGACATGTGATACCTAAGAGTGGTTTTGATTCGCATTTCTCTAATCAATAGTAATTTAGAGCATTTTCCATGACTATAGATACTTTGATTTCTTCCTCTGAAAACTACCTGTTCATATCCTTTGACCATTTATCAATTAGGGAATGACTTGTATTCTAATAAATTTGACTCAGTTCTCTGTATATTTTAGAAATGAGGCCTTTGTCAGAGACACTGATTGTAAAAATTCTTTCCCAGTTTTCTGCTTCCCTCCTCATCCTGGTTGCATTGACTTTGTTTGTATAAAAACTTTTCAATTTAATGTAATCAAAATTATCCATTTTGCACTTCATAATGTTATCTATCTCTTGTTTGGTCATAAATTCTTCCAAAAGGAGAAATCATTTAGCAGTGAAAGGGATGGCAGAGACCCAGAGAGTTAAGGTAACTTGCCCAGCTTTCCTGGGTGTAGCAATGTTCTGAGTCCTGGTTAAGCCTGGAGCTCCGTAAGAAGATGGGATTCCCTTCTACTACTGGGCCCTAGAAAGGTCCGGGGGAGGGCTTAGTAGGCATTATGAGTGAGCCTGGGGTGGGGAATAATAATGGTAAGTCACCTTTATAGCCATGATTTTGTTAAATCCTCAAAGCTATCCTGTGAGGTGGGTCTCAATGGCATTGGCATCCCTGTTTTACAGACCAGGAGAGAGGGGAAGGTGTTTGCCCATGGCCGTGTAGCTGATAAGTGTGATAGGACTTCCAGATCATCTCCCAACTCCAAGTCTCTGGCCTTCACCCCAAAGCCCTTCAGAAGCCTGTGCCAGCCAGCACATCCCTCCATGCCAGGAAGATCACCAACTTGGGCATTGGTATCCATTGGAAGGGGTCATTTTCTTCTTGATATTCCCCATTCTTGCCATGCTGCTAAACCTTGAAGAGGGATCCACTTCCATGCAGGAAAGGGACGAAGGTTTTTTTTTTTTTAAAGGATATGGTCTTAGAGAGCCAGCCCATGGCATTCCTCTGGCAAAGATACCCATGCCACCTGTCCTGACAGTGGCTTCAGCCTAGAGGGTGGGGCCAGCTCAAAAAGCTCTGTTCCTTCTGACTGCCAACAAAATCTAGTGTCTATTGGTCAACTTGCTAGGAGGATTTGAAGCTGGCAGGAACATCAGCCAGCCACTTGGCAGCAAGACCTTAAAAAAATTCCCTTTAAAAAATTATTCTGAACTCAACAAAAAATTAGTTATTTCCATATACAGGTAACAGAACAGAAAAGGAGGATTGCTACCAGAAATGACAGATGTCTATTAATTTCCTTCTTGGCTTCCAGCAGCTGGACCAAACAGGGCCTTGCCCATGTTTAGTAAATACTTGTTGAACCAAAAGCACATTCTAGATCCCAACTCCCTTTATTTTTACAGATGTAGAAATCGAGGCCCAGAAAAGAAAGGTGACTTCCCAAGCTCACACAGCCAGTTAAGCAGCAGAGCTAGGATCGGAACCCAGATCCCTCTGACTCAAATCCAATGTTCTTTGTTAGGTAACCAGGTTCTCTTTCTGCTGTTGGGACCTGGGTAGCTTGTAGAACTGCAGGAAGAATTCTCTATTCCCATCTTCCCATTCTACCTCCCAACCCTCCCCTGCCAGGTGGAAGGGGAAGTTTCATCAGTTTCCTCCCTTCCATAGGAAGTGGCTCCAAGGGAGGGTGGGTGGTTCTGATTTAATCTGGGAGGATCAAATGTCCTGAATTTGTTTCTGAGTTGGTCACTTTGGGACAAGAAAGGTCTCTGCCCACCTGCCTCTCCACAAGGCCAAGGAGATGTTTGTATGAGGTGGCCTGGGTTTAATCTTAATGACAGCAGCTTGGCCCTAGCTTCCCCTCCTGGCTGGTCTGGAGGGTCTGAGGAAGGAGAGACTGGAAATGAAATCATAAACACAGGAGAGAAGCTTCTTGTTTCTCTGCCTTCTCCCCTCAACACCCCCACCCTCCTGACACTGTTTAAAACAAAAAGTTCAGCTGACTGTCTTAGCTAATATCTTATGCTGGAAGTAGCTGGGTTATTGACTCAGTCCTCAGGCATATGACCTTTGGGTTATGTTTTTTTTTCTTCCTACTGTGGTCTCCCCACTGATCACTGACTCACTACCTATGCAATGGAGTGACCTGGTCTTGTGGAGTAAAAGGCAGGGCAATGTTGGGGGTGGGGTGGGAAGAAGCTTAAAATAATTGTCTGACAACTGATTCTGAGTCAAAGGATCAAAGGTTCCCTCCAGCTTTAAATCTATGATTCCAATGAAAGATATCTGGAGAAGAATCTGGAGAAACAAGCAGATGTCTCCCTGCTCTTCTCATTTCTGGGGACCAGCTCCAGCAAGGGATGTGGTGGTAGTGGTGGTGGTGATGATGATGGTGATAATAATGGTGGTGGTGGTGATGGTGATGATGATGGTGATGATAATGGTGGTAGTGATGATGATAATTGTGGTGGTGGTGATGGTAATGATTATGATGATGGTGGTGGTGATGGTGGTGATGGTGGTGGTGACAATGATGGTGGTGATGATGATGGTGGTGGTAATGTAGTTTGGGGTTGCTGGGAATCCCAAAATGCCAGGGTACAAGGCTGAGGCCATCTCGAGTGAATTCATGCACTCAAACCTTCTTCCTGTCAAGGAGCAGTTTATTGTAAGGCCAATGGAAGAGATTCCTAGAGAATCCTAACTTAATGGGAGTGAGACTGATTATATACAAAAAGCACAGTGAAAGAATATGGATGGGATTAAGGAGTATTAAGTAGTCTGGGGTGGGCCAAGAGGACCAAGTAAGGACTGTCAAATAAGCTAATTAGGTGATCTAGGTAGGCTGGAGTGGGCCAGTTGCCTTGGGCAGAGGTGCCAGTGATCTGGACTGCTGAAGTGTATGGGAAAATTCAGGGACTGGGTTGCTTTCAAAGATATGGCCTTTCCCTTTTAGGGGTCCAAGTCCCATCCCCCCACCAGTGGTGGTGGTGATAGTGTTAGATTCAACATGAGCCTTTTGATTTTGCTCATTCCTCATCTCTCCAGCTCCCCATCCCCATTCCAGTCTATCCTAATCCTGTTCCTCCCTCAAGATCCACCTTTTACACAAAGCATTCTCTGCTTTCTGCAGCCCCATGGAGATTTCTTCCTCCACTGAATGACTAAACAGAACACTTATCTATAACCCACAGTCTTGCAAGGTAGACTGTTTTCTCTAATTAACTGTTAGACAGCCAGTCCTGGGGAATGTAAGCCAACCCATCTCTGCCTGACCAGACTGTAAGGGCCTTGAGAGCAGGGACTGTGTTTTCTGTTTCTTCCACATCCGCACATTTTTTTGGTGGGTAAGCCAGAGGCTGTCATGCATGTGAGGCAATTCAACTTAACAGGCAATTGATTATTCACTACTAGGTCTAAGATCTTAGTCTTAGAACTAGAAGGAAGCTCAGAGTAGGAATTCTTTTTTTTAATAAGTTTATTTATTTTTGGTTTTCGACATTCACTTCCATAAGTTTTAAATTTTCTCCCCTTCCCTTCTTTCCCTTCTCTTCCCCAAGATGGCATGCAATCCTATATAGGCTCTACATTTACATTCCTATTAAACACATTTTCACATTAGTTGTGTTGTATAGAAGGATTGGAATGAATGGGAGGAACCATGAGAAAGAAAAACATGAAACAAAGCAAAACAAAAAAAGAAAATAGTCTGCTTCAATCTGCATTCAGACTTCATGCTTTTTTTTCTGGATATGGGTAGCATTTTCCATCATGAGTCTTTTGGAATTGTTTTAGGTCCTTGCATTGCTGAGAAGAGCTAAGTCTATCAAAGGCAGTCATCGCACACTGCGACTGTTACTGTATACAATGTTGTCCTGGTTCTGCTCACTTTATTCAAAATCAGTTCATATAAGTCTTTCTAGGTTTTTCTGAAATCCACTTGTTCATCATTTTTTATAGCACAATAGTCTTCCATTACACTTACATACCACAACTTGTTCAGCCATTGCATTAGTGATGGGCGTCCCCTCAATTTCCAGTTCTTGGCCACCACAAAAAGAGCTGCTATAAATATTTTTGTCCACGTGGGTCCTTTTCTCATTTTTATGATCTCTTTGAGATATAGCCCTAGAAGTGGTATTGCTGGGTCAAGGGGTATGCTCATTTTTATAGTCCATTGGGTATAGTTCCAGATTGCTCTCCAGAATGGTTGGATCAGTTCACAACTCCACCAACAATGAATTAGTGTTCCAATTTTCCTACATCTTCTCCAATATTTATCATTTTACTGTTTTGTTATGTTACCCAATCTGATAGTTGTGATGTGGTACCATGGAGATATTTTGGTTTGTATTTCTCTAATCAATAGTGATTTAGAGAATTTTTTAGCATGACTATAGATAGCTTTAATTTCTTCCTCTGAAAACTGCCTTTTCATATCCTTTGACATTTATCAATTGGGGAATGACTTGTATTTAGAATAGGGATTCTTGACCTTTCTTTGTGTCCTGGACCCTTTGGACAGTCTGGTGAAACCTATGGACCTTTACTCAGAATCATGTTTTTAAAGGCATAAAATAAAATGCCTAGGATTACAATGGAAACAAATTATTTTAAAATATAGTGTCTGTGTGTGTGTGTGTGTGTGTGTGTGTGTGTGTGTATGTGTGTTTGAAAATAAAGCCAAGCTCATGGATCTTAGGTTAAAAACCTCTCTGTCTTAGGTCTCTGCTAATCCTCTTACTTTATAGATGAGGAAACTGAGACCCAGAGAGATAATTTTTCCAAGATCATGGAGCTGTTAAGTGGCAGAACTGGGATGTGAACAAATCAGGTCCTCTGACTCCAAGTCCATTGATTTTCCACTGAACTAAACTCCCCTTACATTTTCTCCACCTCTTCTGTGCCAGGCACCTGCATCATGCTGGGAGTACATGGTTATAAGGTGAAATGGTCTCTTGTCTCAAGGAGCTTACATTCTACTGGAGATAAGGGGTGAAAACTAGTCAAGTCAAAAAGCATTTATTAAATGCCTACTCTGTTTGTTCCAGGCACTGTGCTAAGCACTGGGGACAAAAAGAAAGACAAAACTCACCCTGCCCTCAAGGAGCTGATATTCTAATGGGGGAAGCACTGTGTAACCAACTATGTACAAACAAAATACAGACAGGATAAACTGGAGATGATATCTGAAGGAAGGCAGTAGCATTCAGGGGAATCTGGAATAGCTTCTTACAGAGAAAAATATAGTATCTACATGTGAATATAAAATCTATGTATGTAGAACATGTGTATAAAATTTTCTGGGGGGAGGTATTCTACTCTGTGTTCTTGAGTGAGATGGATCTTGTGATCATTGTCCTTTATCCTCCTGAGGAGAGAACATTGGTACTTCCTCCAAACTAGAGGCCAGCAAAAGGCATTTTGGCTTTTGGTCAAAAAGATGACTCATATTCTGGAGGTCTAAGGAGCTAGGATTCAAACCAAGAATCACATACCCAGCAAAACTGAGTATAATACTTCAGGGCAAAATATGGATTTTCAATGAAATAGAGGACTTTCAAGCATTCTTGATGAAAAAACTGGAGTTGAATAGAAAATTTGACTTTCAAATACAAGAATCAAGAGAAACATGAAAAGGTAAACAGGAAAGAGAAATCATAAGGGACTTACTAAAGTTGAACTGTTTTGTTTACATTCCTACATGAGAAGATATTTGTAACTCATGAGACCTTTCTCAGTATTAAAGTAGTTGAAGGGAATATACATACATACATATGCACATACACATATATGTATACACATATATGTAGGTATATATACATACACACATACACACATATACACATATACATACATATACATAGACACACACACACACACACACACACACACATATATAGACAGAGGGCACAGGGTGAGTTAAATATGAAGGAACGATATGTAAAAAAATAAAATTAATGGGTGAGAGAGGAATATATTGGGAGGAGAAAGGGAGAGTAGAATGGGGTAAATTAGTTCACATAAAAGTGGAAAGAATAAGCTGTTATAATGGAGGGGAAGAGGGGGTAGGTGAAAGTGAATGAGTGAATCTTGCTCTCATCGGATTTGGCTTAAGTAGGGAATAACATACACAGTCAATTGGGTATCTTATCCTACAGGAAAGTAGGGGGGAAGGGGATAAGAGGGGGGGATGACAGAAGGGAGGGCAGATTGGGGAGGAAATAGTTAAAAGCAAACACTTTTGAAAAGGGACATGGTCAAAGGATAAACTTGAATAAAGGGGGACAGGATAGGATGGAGGGAAATATAGTTAGTCTTTCACAACATGACTATTATGGAAGTGTTTTGCATAACAATACATGTATAACCTATATTGAATCGCTTACCTTCTCAAAGAGCATGGTTGGGGAGGGAAAAAGGCAAAAAATTTGGAACTCAAAGTTCTAAAAACAAATGTTAAAAAATTATTTTCATATGCAACTGGGAAATCAAATATTCAGGCATATTCAGGTATAGAAATCTATCTTGCCCTACAAGAAAGTAAGGGGTAAAGGGATGGGCAGGGGGGAGGGAATGTAGTGATTTAAGGGAGGGCAGACTGGGGAAAGGGGCAATCAAAATACATGACATCTTGGGGTGGTGGGAGGGTAGAGATAGGGAGAAAGTTTGTAACCGAAAATCTTGTGGAAACAAATGTTGAAAACTAAAAATAAATTAACAAAATAACTAAAAAAAAACAACAAAAAATAAAAAATTCCTTGATGACAAAACAAAAAAGATGACCCAGCAGCCCAGCCCTGCCCAGATAGTGCCTCTTCCTGGGGGCTTCTGGCCTTTGCCTCATTGATCACTTTGGCTCATAGAGCTTTCTTTCCCAAACCATGCCCTCCCTACCTCCCAAGAGTTTGACTTTCTCAAGGTCACACAAAGCTGAGATTCTCATCCAGGACCTTGAACTCCTGATCCTTTGCTTTTTCCATTGTGCCAAGCAGACCTTTTATAAGATTTCTTGACTCCATTTGGGTTTTGCAGTCTAGTTTTGTACATTTTTAAGAGCCGGCCTTGGGGAGACCACTATCTCTGCTAGTCCCATTCTGTGCTGTCCCCTCACCTGAGGACTGGTCTGTCTGTAGTCTGAGGGATGGGTTGGCTTACATCCCCAGGCCTCATATGGCTCCTGTCCTTGTCAGGAACTATGGTCAAGAGACTCTAGAGCAAGTCCAAGTGGATTCCCACTTGTCCATTTGCAAGGACTCCTTGGGTTGGCAGCCAACTCAAATCCTCTCTTACTTGGAACTTAGAAGCACCTTGGTACTATGGGGCAGAGTGGTCAGATTTTGGGGTTACTTGGTCTATTTATATTCCCTTAATCTCATACATATTATTTTTGTCACAAACCACCCTCCTATCCCACTCCTATAGAGAGTGGAAGATTTGAGGAGTTGAAACCTAGGATTGTTGGGGGGGGATGGGTTATTTTTGTATTCTTAGTGTCAACTAAGTAATTAATTAACAATGCTACTGTGTGTAGCACTGTCCCAAGTGCTGGAGACACAAATACAAATAATTTAATGATAGACTCTTAATCAATGCTTGTTGAATGAATGGATAAATTATAGGATGTGGATCTGAATTCTGACTGCCACTTGCTACTGGTGTGATCACAGGCTAGCCAATCAATTAGTTTTCAAGAACCTACTATGCCTAGAACTGTGCTGGGCAATAACTACAGAGCAGACAGATATGAAAGAAATCCCTGCCCTCCAGGAGCTTACCTTCTTTCACATATATCAGTAGGTACAAAATATTTTGAAAAATAAACACCTAGGGAGGAGGAGGCACTGGCAGGGGGAGATGGTATCAGTTAAGGCTTCAGGATGTGGTGTCTGAGCTGAGCTTCAAAGACATTTAATCTCTCTGGGCCTCAGTTTTCTTATCTGTCAAATGGGAGGGGGGAGTCACCTCTGAAAATGTGTTCTTAGGAACTATTTTCTGTACTTGATTCTTTTGAAGAGGTGGCTGAAAATTGGCAGCAGGACTCGGACTGCAGCGAATGATTCCACAAAAAAATTTCCCAAAATCTGTCCTGGTGTCAGGATGTGCTCTGCATTCTCCCATGTCTACAGTCCTGGGTAATGAGAATTAATGATCAGAGAAGTGACCCTGAGGTCTAGAGAAGATACTCATTCATCAAAGACACTCTGTTGTGTTCTCTAGACCTGACTTGGAAAGTGAATGGATGTGTTTTTATGGCAGGATGTATCGGTCGAAAAGTCATAACACTGGATGCCCAGCACCATGTTAGGCACTGAGGGGGGATGACAAGAGACAAAAGAGACATTTAGCTAGCCTGCCATGGACCAGGGAATTTATATACAAAGTACTTAAGAGAATGGTGCAAGACAGTATATACTTAAGTGGAGAGAGGCATTGTGGGTTTATGACAAAAGAGTGGAGTCTTTCTGGAGTGAGGGAAGTGTTGAGTTCAAATAGCACCTTTGGCAAATCACTTCCATCATCATCACCATCATCATCATCGTCATCATCATTTTTGCTATCATTATTATCATCACCACCATCACCATCATCATTATTCTTGTTTTTGCTGTTATGGTCATCGACATCATCATCCAAAGATTTCCGCCCATGGAGTTCTTTGGAATTCTCCTTTGAGTCTGTCTGTAGGCACTGAATCAACACATATCTTGGCTTTAAACATCTCCAAGGGGCCTGATAGCTGTCCAAATTTCTTTTTTTTTTTGAACTTAGCAAACATCAAAGAAAATGCACGTTTCCATTTACATAGTAGAACAGGAAAAGAAGATTGTACATGAAACTGCAGGTCTGTTCTGTACCTGTTGCTTTTCTTTCTAAGCATACACTAAGTTTCCCATGTATCTTTTAAAGCTGTCCTGAGGAGCTGATACTTGAAAGCAGGTCTTTCCCAGAAACTTGTTGGGATCTGCCAGAAAGTTTAGCTTCTGTTTCAAGGTCCCAGTGTTCCACAGTATCAATTAGCAAAGAATGCAAGGATGGAAACAGACTCTGGCAGTACGGTGTATCTCCCTGTCTTGTCTTTCAATTATAGCCGACCTTTCACCCGTCTCTTCCCTACTTCCCCGTGGAAGCGACGGCACCATTAAAATTGCCGGCACCATTAAAATTGCCGCGGCTCCTGAGAGTTTAATAACACTCCTGGCCCCCCTCCCCAGTGCCTGCCAGGAAGACAGGTGAGTGGGAATAATACTTTCCCAAGGGTGAAGGAAGATAGGGCAGGGAGCAGTGGAGTTGAGAGGAAAGGGCAGGAGGTGATGGGCTTCAGTTCCATTCACTATCTGAACCATAGGAACACTAACCCGTACAATAAGTCTCAGGTAGGGCTTTAAGGGCCTGGGAGAAGAAATACTAGGAGCCCTGGTAGCTAAAGGTCATAAGCCCTGAGGGTAAAAGGTCCTGGAGAAGAGAAGACACAGGGAAGTAGGGGAAAGGGGGAGGATATAGCCGTCTTCATTCATTCAAAGAGCTGTCACACAGAACAGAATTCAACTCAATAAGCATTTAATGAGCTCCTACCATGGGGCAAGCACCTGCCACAAAGATGAGGGAGCCTACTTCTGCTTGGTTCTAGAACTAAGAATTATGGGTAGTAGTTAGGGAGGGCCAGATTTTGGCTTGATGTCAGAAAATGCTTCCTGTAACAATCGGAGCTGTCCCCTGATGGGGATGATGGGCTGCCTTGTGAGGGAGTGCGTCACCTATCACTTGAGATCTTCCATCAAACGTAGGATGACCCATGAAGCATTGGATATGTGCAGAGGGGAGTCTGCCTCAGACAAAAGCTGGACTCGATGGCCTCGGAGGGGTGATCCCATGAGTCTTGTCCCAGTGGCTAGAGAGCAAATAAAGAGCTCCAGGAGAGGATCACTGCTTGCCGGTGCTTGTGGAGTGTGTTGGTGATGGGAAATCTCCTCCTCTTCAAGTCTTCCTGCAACTGCTGTTTTTTTCCACTAACACAATTCAGGAACTGGAACGTCAAGGTTGAGATGTACACCAGCCAAGCCAATTATACAGATCTAGCTGTTGCCATAGGCAAATTAATGTCACGGTGGCCAGACCAGGGAGGAGAGTGTTTGGAAACGCCATATGCCAAAGGCTGAAGTAGTGTGAGACAAGAAATAATGCTCATGATCTAAATAATATAAAAATGATAATAACTCCTATTTCTGTAGCATTTTAAGGTTTTACGACCTCAAAGGAGCACAGAGATCACCTAGTCTAGTTCTTTACCACTAACTGCCCTGTCGGATAGGCAGTATCGTGTCATTAGCTCCATTTTATAGATGAGAAAATTGAAGGTAAGGTGTCTTGTACACCTCATAACTTTATTTACTACAGCCAGGATTTGAAGCTAAGCTCCCTGGCCTCAAGATTAGTAATTTCTTTATTATGTAGTGGATAGAGAGTGCTGGTCCCAGAGCCAGGAAGATCTGAGTTCAAATCCTTCTTCTTACACTTCTTAACTAGCTATGTGACCCTAGGCAAGTGATTTGACCGCTATCAGACTCAGTTTCTTCACTTATATAATGGGGATCATAAAAGCACCTGCCTCACAGGGTCATTGTAAGGATTAGATGCAACAATATAGGCAAAGCACTTTGAAAACCATAAAGTTCTATACAAATGTTACCTATTATTATTATTATTGTTGTGGTTGTTGTTGTTATCCTTGCCAGGCTTCTTCTCAGGCACCACCAAAGAGGGGGCCTGCACATTAAGATCATCGGATCATGGATTGAGAGCTTAGAGGTCATATAGTTCAACCTCCTCTCTCATTTTACAAAATTGGGAAACTGAGACCCCATAAAGTGACCTATCCAAGGTCACGCAGGTACCAAGTATTGAAGCTAGGATTCAAACCTATGTTCTCTGACTCCAAATCCAGCACTCTCTCCTCTGTGCCACTGGAGTTCTGGGGGATCCTTTAGGGTATTTTAGAAAGGGGCTCACAGGATTAGTGAATATCACTCCCCCCCATCATATTAGCTAACTCTCCTTAGATTAGTGAATATCACCCCCTGCTATGATACTAGCTAACTCCCCTTAGATTTGGGGAAGATACTTGTTTCTGCTCTTGGTCCTCACAACAAGCTGAGAGTATATTTTAACAGACAGTGGCCTCTGGTCGCCATATGAAAGGGTACAGTTAACACTAGACGGTGAACCAAGATACCTAGGCGCTAGGCTCAGTTTTGCAATTGAATTGTGTGATGTCAGGTAAATCCCTTCCCCCTCTTGGCTTTTGTCTCTTCATTTGCAGAGTTTTAGGGTTGACCTAAATCTTCCTTTATGGTTTTAATATTCCTATAACTAAATTGATATTAATGCCACTAAGTGCTGGAGCAGTGGTACCCAGTGGTGTGTTCCGACATTGACCCAGAAGGCATCTGAGTGTGGGGGGAGACCTGGCTCCCCAGCTGTGAGTCTGGCCCTATGCGAGTATCAGGTGGGGAGCTGGGCATGGCAGTTTGACCAGTTTTAGGCTGGCACTCTTCACTCTTTGACTTGGCAGACAAGGCTGCTGACACTGGGGAGCTGGGGTGGAGACTGCCTTCCTGTGAAATGCTTTGGGGAGTTAGAGCCATCCCAGGGAAATTTTACCTACTAGTATTAACTGTCTCTCATCTAGCACCATGCTGATTTTTCCCAGTGGGGTAGAGAAGGCAGGTTTGCTCAGGATTTAATAATAGAATAGGAAGCACAAGCTGGTGGGGATTTTAGAATTGTAGAATGTTAGAGCTGGACATCACCTTCAACATCAGCTAGGCCAGCCCCCATAGAGTGTCCTATATGGAGTTGGAAGATGATCTGGGTTCAAACGCCAGTTCAGTTATTTACTAGATGTGTGATCTTAAGTAAGTCATTTAACCACCATATTCCACATATGAAAAATGAGAGACTTGGACCAAATAATCTTTGAGATCACTTCTAGCTCTAAATCTGTGATCCTGGGAGCTCTCTTAGACTCAAGCTTTCCCACGGGTAAAATGAAGTCCTTCTCTCTAAGATCTTATACAACTCTAAAATTTATAATCTTGTGAAGCCAGTTTACCTCTCTGAGACTTGGTTTCTTCATCTGTAAAATGAGAAGGTTGAACTAGGTGACCTCCAAGGTACCTTTTGGTTCTAAGGAAACTGAGTCATAGAGAAAAAAACTGGCTTCATAGACTCATCTATTTTTAAAATTAATTTTCATTTTAAAATGAATAATCATTTATTTTTTTTTCTTTTCCCTCCTCTTACCCACTGGAAAAAAAAGGAAAAGAGAAAAACAAAACCCTTGAAGTCAGGCAAAACCAATTCCCACATTGGTCACGTCCATAAATGTCTGCCTCATTCTGCATCTTGAATCTATCATATCTTTGTCAGGAGGTGGGGAGCAGAAGGCTTTATCGTCTGTGTTCTGAAACAGTCACTGGTCATTATATTGATGAGAGTTTTAAAGATTTTATTCAAAGTTACTTGTCATTACAATGTTTTGTTAGCATGTAAATTGTTCTCTTGGTTCTGCTCACTTTGCTCTGCATCAATTCATACAAATATTTCCAGGCTTCTCTGACTCTTCCCTTCATCGCTTCTCAGAGCGCAATAGTATCCTTCACTCTCATATATCATGATGAGTTTAGCCTCAGTTGATGAGCACCACCCTTTTAGTTTTCATTTTTGCTCCCACAAAAGGAGCTGCTACAAATATTTTAGAACATGTGGGTCTTGTACAATTTCCTCTTTTCTTAAAAAAAAAAAATCTCCTTGGGGTATCATTGGGTCAAAGGGTATGCACAGTTTAGTGACTTTTTGGAGCATAGTTCCACATTGCTTTCCTGAACAGCTGGACCAATTCACACTTCCACCAACAGGGCATCAATGTGCCCGGTTTCCCAACAGCCCTTCCAACACTGGTCATTATCCCTTAATTCTCAACTTTGCCAACCAGATGAATATGAGGTGAAATCTCAGAGCTGGGGTTTGGTTTTGTTCTGTTTTTAGTAAAAGGCAAAAGATTTGTTCTGTATGAAGAAAAACTAGAGCATTCTCAGGGTTCTTTAAATTTACATTTCTCTAATAGTGACTTGGAGCATTTTTTATGAGGCTATTGATAGCAGGAATTTCTTCCTTTGAGAATGCCAAAAGCTCATATAGGATCTTAGAGGTCATGGAGTCCAACCCTTGCATTTTGCTGAGAAGGGAACTGAGGTTCAGAATGGAGGGAGTGAGTGGCCAGAGGTTGCAGTGGTTGTAAGCGGATGGGCTGTGATGCAAACCCAGGTCCCAGACTCCAAATCTAGTAGTCTTTCCATTAGACTAGGAGATGATATTGCACAAAGTGACCAAGCCTAGGCTAGATTCCAGCTCTCCAGTCCGGTGTGCCTCCATTTACCTCCATAACTCAGTAAGCATTTATTCAGCATTGTGTGCCCAACACTGTGCTGTGTGGGAATATGAAGATGCCTTCAAAGAGCTTATGTTCTAATTAGAATCATCACCAGGCCATGTTCAGGGAAATCTCCTTCCCTGTAAGTCTGCCTTGGTTCTGGCTCACTTGGGTCCAGTCCCTGGAACTTTTGAATAGGACATTCCTTTGATTTAAGACTAAGGAATCTCTCCTCTAGGGTAGGGGCAGGGGTCTCTCAGCTGTGTCCAGAGCAGAGTCAAGGAAACTTGATTCCCCTGGGCAAGAGATGACAGAGGATAAAGGCTAATCCTAGGCCAAGATGGGCTGTTTCAGGGCCCAGGAAGCCACGTGAAGTGCTCTCCCTTTGCTTGGTAATTTGAGCTCAGGTGAGTGGGTGGGAGAATCCGTGGGATTTCATCTGTCACCTCCAGGCAGTGCCTTGGAAGCCTTGGGTTGGGCCCTGATCAAGCTGGCTGCTTACATAACTGTTTTCCTCTCCAAAGAACAAACTACCCAGATACTCTACTCAGGTTGCTTCTCAGTGCTTATCCATTTCCCCGATGGTTCACTGGTTGAGGCAATACAGAAGACAGCTGGGATTCTAATTTAAATAAACTCCTCAGCTTACTGTGTGACGCTGAGGAAATCACTTCCCTTCTCTGTGTCCCATTTTTCTTGTGGGAAAAGAAGTAAAAACAAATCCAAGAAAGTAAGCCCAGTGTGTGGAATCTAGCCTTGAGTGGGAAGAGCCACTGGACTAGGTAGGAGTCAAAAGGCCTGACAACAAATGTCAACCATTACTATTATTACTGTAACTCTCTGTGGCCCAGAAAAGTCACTTAATCTCTGTCAGCCTCAGTTTCCTCAGCTGAAGAATGAAGATAATAATGGCCTCTGCCTCTCAGAGTTATTTCAAGTATCAGATGAAATCATATTTGTGAAGTGCTTACTTAGCGCAGTGGCTGGTACATAGTCGGAACTTAATAAATGCTTGTTTCCTTCTTTCCTATGAAGTTAGGTCTTTGGACTAGATGATCTCTTACATTATGTGTTCTAAGGTGCCTTCCAGATGTGATACTCTATGTTCCAAGCTCCTTCCCAGCTCTGACATTCTAGGTTCTTGGTGCTAAGGCCCCTTCTAACTCTTACATTCTATGTTCTCAGGGCCTTTCTGGTCTGACATTAAATGTTCTAAGTTCCCTCCCAACTCTGACATTCTAGGTTTTCAGTTCTAAGGTCCCTTCTAACTCTGACATTCTATGTTATAAGCTGCCTTCCAAGTCTGACATTCATTGTTCTAAGATCTCTTCTAACTCTGACATTCTAAGTTCTAAGAAAATTTTATGTTCTAAGGTGCCTCCCAGCTCTGACATTCTAGGTTCTGTGATCATTTCCAGCTCTACCATTTTATGTTCCAAGGTACCTCCCATGTCTGACATTCTAAGTTCTAAGAACCTTTGATATTGTTAGGTCATTTCCATCTCTGACAGTCTGTGTTCTGTAATCATTTCCAGCTCTAGTATTTTATGTTATAAGGTCCCTCTCAGCTCTGACATCTTCCATTCTAGGGTCCCTCCCTGCACTGACATTCTGTATCCTGTGAATACGTGAATGCTTAGTGGTACAATTATATCCAGGATTGGTGAAATTTGTTATTTATGAATCATTTCCCTTACTGGACTACCTTTCCTCACCTAATTCTCAGATTGATTTATTCAGTTATCCAACAAACTTCTCTTAAGTGCCAAGAGTGTTCACAAAGTTTATGTTAAATGCTGTATTTGAGTAAAGGCTGGGGGCAGCGGGAGGGGACAGAGAAGCAAGGTTTAGGTCATTTTCCCTCACCTTATGGAACTTAACTGCCAAGTCAGAAGATAAAGCACAGACACAGCTCAGGGTGAGGTGCAGATTCTTCTGGATAAGCAATGACTTTGATATGTTTTCATTTTGTGACAGCCGTGGTCATGCATGTGCGCTCCCACTGACATTCAGCTGACTCAGAACATCCGATTTTGATCAGAGGCAACTGGGTTGAGCTGGTTTCCTTACCTTTGGTTACTCTTTCATTCTGTGTGTGTGCTGGATTTCATGCCACGCACTTCTGTTTCATCACTCTGTTTTATTGTGTATTTAAGGATGGATATAACTCCAAAAAAACGTGGGAAAGTTCTAGCTTTTAAAGAGCACATCTCAAATATCACTAGAGACACTGAAGCAGCTGTTGGTGTGGGGAACTTTGAGGATCATTCAAGTCCACAATGAAAATGGATCAGTCACAGCAAAGCACAAAGGAAGGTACAGTTGAAAACACACAAACAAAACCCAGCAAGAATCGACAAACTATTGTTTGAAACAGCCGGATCTTTCAAAACCAGAAGACCTTCAGAGACACATGGCATCTGGAGAGCTTATTATTGGTTCCTCTACAGTGTGGATGGGGTAGGCTTCTTGGAATCAGAAAAAGAGTGAGGAAACCAATAATATAAACAGCTGCTAACCATAGCTATGAAGAAAAAATACTTCTCATGGGCAAGACAATACAAAGACCCAAATACTGCAGATTGGGAAAAGGTAAATTTGCTGATGAAAGTCACTCTTCCATTCAAGGCTATATCAAAACTATTAGCCAGATGAAGTCTAAATGAAGTTGAAAGATCTGGGCATCTTCATCTGACTGTAATATATCTATCCCCCAAGATACTTTGAATATTCTTAACTTCCAATGACCCTAGATATCTGGTTGCCATGGAGGGAATGATGAATTCTGAAATATCTCTCTTTCTACCTCTGTTTCTGTCTATCTCTATCTCCATTTCTATCTTTATCTATATCACATATACTGTCTGTCAATAGATAGATGATAGATGGAAAGATAGATGATGACAGAGAGACAGATAGATGATGGATAGATGGATAGATAGGTGGATGGCTATATAGACAGACAAACAGAAGATAGGCAAATAGATGGACAGATGAAAGATGGGTAGATAGGTAGTAGGTAGGTAGATGAATGGACTAAGAAGTAGAAGTATTTGGGATTATAGAAATTCTCAGAAATGGAAATAGAATACTACAATGCAACTTTACACTGTGCCATATGCCACATATAGGTAAGAAATATATCCAAGAGATGAAGGTAAACATGCTTCAGTGGCCTGGGAACTCATCTTAGTTAAAGACCATTAGAATACCCATAGCCTATAATTAAAGCTAGACTTGGAGAAATGGACTGTTCACCAAAGGTATCCTTCATTCCTAATGGGATAAAAAGGTGTTTTCATAGGATCATAAATCTAGAGCCAGAAAGGACATCCAAAGTCATCTGTTCCAACCACCTTGGTTTAAATCTGAGGAAAACAAGACCCAGGGAAGTGAAATAATTAAGTGGTGAGGATAGGATTTGAACCCAGATCCCCTGAATCCAGGACTAGGGCACTCTCTACTGTACCACATGAAGAATTAAAGAACATGGGTCAAAATCTTGTGAACGAAGTGCTAAATTTTGTAAAACATCTGATTACAAGAAAAGGAGGACATACTGCATTTAAAAGCTTTTTTTAAAAAAGCATGTAAAAAGTTGCAAAGTTAATTGTATGTCATTAAATTGAATGACTTGACCTTAGCCCAGTTAATTTGCCCACCATTATACCTTGCCTTCACCTGACTCTGAGGTTCATTTATTTATTGAACAATCATTTATTAAGTGCCTAGTGTATATAGGAATAACATTTTGTGACATGCTAATGTGTATAGGGGTTAGTGGGAACTTAAGAGCCAGGTTTAGGTAAGATATATATTTCCTGACCTCATGGAGGTTTTGACTAGGTGAGAAGAGAAAACCTCAACCCTGCTAACTGCACTGGGCCACATTAGTTTATAAGTGCACTAAAGTGGTGCCTAGGCGACAGTCTAGAGAGGTCTGAGTGGGAAGGTGAGAGACCAGAGGAGCCGTCTGGTCCTGCAGGTAGCTTTCCATCAGGGCCCAGTTCGATGACTCATTCTCAGACCTTCTTCTTCCCAGCCACTTTCCATCCTCAGGATCCTCTGTCCTGTTCTCCTGATTGGGTGACTGCCTAGACTGGATCAACATTGCAGGAAAGGTCTCAACATTATGCCTTCAGTTCTCTAGCTCCCGTGCCCATGTTCTCTTCCCCAATTAGAATGTAAGCTCTTTGAGGGTAGGAACCGCTTGGTTTTCTTATACTTATATGCTCAGCATAGTACAGTGCCTGGCATAGAGTAAGCACTTAATAAATACTCCTTCTGTTTGTCTATCTCTGTGTCACCCTTAACAGGAAGGCTGACCAGTTGCTATGGTCATTGGGCCTGCTGAGAAGCATTAGCACTTTGAAGTGACAAGAGACTGAGGACTTGGGTTCAAATCCTTCCTCAGACTTTTGCTACATGTGTGACCCTGGACAGTTAACCCAATTGCTCTATGTCATTTCCCTCACTAAAATGTGAGTGTTGGATTATTGAGCCTTTAAAGTGACCCTGGGCAAGTCACTTCACCCTGTTTGCCTCAGTTTCCTCATCTGTAAAGTGAGCTAGAGAAGTACCCTTGCCAAGAAAACCCCAAATGGGGTCACAGAGAGTCAGACACAACTGAAATGAGCAAACACTACAACAACGGTCCCTTCTAGAACATGGTATCCACCTTAAGATACAGAGCTGATGGACTTGGTATACAAATGGCAGCCTCTCTTCTTTTTTTGACATGGCTAATGCAGAAAATGTATTTTACATGATTATACATATTTAGAATAGGTTTTGATTTTTGTTTTTGTTTTTGCCTTTCTATTTGGTGGGGGAGGAAGAGAATTTGAAACTAAAAAACAAAGGAATTAAAAAGTCTCTGTGCTTTAAAAAAATAATAAAGTCCCTTCTAACTCTATGATCTTGTAATTCAAGCTCCTTTTCCTTTGGGTCCCATGCTATATGCTCCTAGTTCTAATGATAACCCTCATCGCCCTAGTACTTTACAGTTTACAACCTGTGAGACAGGTGATGATTGTAATAATGTCTTATTTTTATTGTAGTGCTTTAAGGATTGCAAAGCACTTTATATGCATGTTTTATTCAATCCCTCAAACTAACCTTTTGAGAGAGATCCTCTTATTATCCCCATTTTTCAGATGAGATAACTGAGGGAAGGTTAATTTACTTTTCCCGGGTCACATAGCTAGGAAGCTGGTAACTGAGGTAGAAACCCAAGTCATCATGATTCCAAGTCTAGCTTTCTATCCACTGAACTATGTTTTTTATCTTAGACAAATTGAATGACTGTCCTGAAATAACCAGGCTAGCAAATAGCAGTCAAAGTTTAAATCCAGGTCTTCAGACTCGCCGGTAAAATGCTATTTGCACCGTATTCAATTCACCATAAATTAGGAAGGTGGGGAAGGAAATAACTGTAGGAATCAGAATAGGAGCTAGACCTTTGATTTCATTGGTTACGGGAAGTCCTGGATGAGTAAACTCCCCCTAACTAACACAGATATCTGCCATTTATGGTCTTTGGGATTTACCTGGGTGCATTGAGAAGTTGTGTCTTTCCCAGGGAAACATGGCAGGATTTGAACCCAGGTATTTTTTATTTGAAGGCAGGCTTTCTGCTACCCTAACTGTAAGGATCTAGGGGTACTTAGGGAGCTAACTTTGGGTGGAGAGTGGAGTTAGCCTGGGTTAGATTAAAAAGTCTAGCCAGAATCTTGGGCAGTACAGGGATAATGGGTCTACCTGGTGATGAGACAGGCTATTTCTTGGGGGAAGTTTTGTGATGGGACCCCTCTGCAATGGGATAGGGCTGGGCCCATATCAAGGCTGCTTCTCATCTTGAATTCCTGATGAACCGATCCTCATACTATCCATTATCCCCATTATGTGGGGATAAGGGTGGGGACCTAGTAGTTGGTGACATCCCCAGGCATGTCCCCTTCTAGCTGGAAGTGCTTTCCCCATCCCAGAAGTAACTCAAGCCCCTGGCTTTCCAGAGTTCTGCACTTCTCACGATGAGCAGAGAGACTTTGCAAAATAGGGCTAGGGATTTCCCAGGCCTTTCCTGTCTGGTTATATGTCCTCCCTGTGCCCTGTCTTGGCAGGGGCATCTGGCCCAGGCCAAGCAGCAGATGTTTTGAGTTTCTTGAACTAGATGTGCCTCTTTTCCAAGAGAATAATAAAACTCTCTGCCCAATCTCCCATTTGGGACTTGGAGCTAGGAAGGGAGCTCTGTCTTGGAATGTTCTGGTACTTAAAACTGGAAGGGACCTAGGAGATCATCTGGTCCAGCATCCTTGATTTACTGATGACAAAACTGAAGCAAGTCACAGAGAACCAAGAATAGAGCCTGTTGGTCAGCCAACAAGCATTTATTAAATGCTTACTGTGTGTCAGGCACTGTGCTAAGCACTGGGGATCCAAAGAACGGCAAATAAAAAAAAATGATTGCCACCCTCAAAGAGCTTACATACTAATGGTGGAGACAATATGCAAATAACTATGCACATTCAAGATATATGCAGTATAAATGGAAAGGAGTCTCCAAGGGAAGGCTTTTTTTTTTTGAAAGGGGGTGGACTGGGAATGACCTGCAGCAGAAGGTGAGATTTGAACTCAGCTTTAAAGGAAGCCAAAGATTATCCAGGAGATGATGGCAAGTAGTATTCCAGATGTAGGAAACGAACCAGTGCAAAAGCACAGTCAGGATGTTGTGTTAGAAGAACTGGACTGTACAGAAGTCAGTGTCCCTGGACTCCAAGGGGAGTGAAGTCTGGGAAGACTGAAAAGGTCAGAAGTGGTCAGGTTGGGAATGGCCTTAAGTGCCAAACAGAGCTTTTAATATTTGCTCTCAGGGACAATAGGGAATCACTGAGTTCACTGAGTAGGGGGTAGCATGGTCAACCCTATGCTTTAGGGAGATCTCTTTGACAGCTGAGACAAATATGATTTGGAGTATGGAGAGAATTGAGGTAGGGAGATGATTTAAAAGGTGATCACAATAATCCAGGTAACAGATGATTAGGGTTCTTACTAGGGCTGTGGATGTGAGAGTGGAGTGGAAAGAACATCTACAAGTAACATGACATTCAGCTTTCAAGCTTAAGTGACAAGAAGTATAGTGGTATTCCTAATAGTAATAGGAAGGTTAGAACGAAAAGAGGGTTTGGGGAGAAAGATAATGAGCTGTGTTTGGGACTGGAGAAGCTTATAGGACATCCAATTAGAGATGTCCAAAGATGGTGATTTTGAGACTGGCATTCCGGAGAGTGACTAGGCCTGGATATGAAAATCTAAAATTGTCTATATCAAGATGATAATTGGACCCACAAGAGCTGGGAAGCTCTCCAAGTAAGTTGGTGTAGATGGGGAAGAGAAGAGAGCATAGGACAGAGGTCATTGGGAGACACCCATGGTTAAGTGGTTATAATTTAGATGAAGATCTGGCAAAGTAGATTTCAGAGTGGTGGTCAGATTGGTAGGAGGGGAGCCAGGAGAGAGCAGTGTCATAAAAATTTAGAGAGGAGAGATTATTTCAGAGGAGAAAGCAATCTATTGAATCAAAAGGTTTCTGACATCAAAGGGGAGCATGGCAGAATAGGGGATGCCTTGGTTTTTTCCCCTTCTCCTCCTTTGTCTTCCTTGGAATCGTTTTCCCCATACTGGCTGGTTTTGTCTTCTCTTGCTGGGACCCAAAGGCAAATAAGATGGTGGGAGTTTTGTACTTCAAATAAGGCAAGAGAGTATGGTAGAAAGAACCCAGGATTGGCACTGAAGATCTGAGTTCAAATTCAGATTCCTCAGCTTGCTGCCTGACCATGGGCAAATTGCTTAGCCTCTCTTGTCCTCATCTATATAGTGGGAATAATCAAGCCCATTGCCCTCATTCACCCTGTAGGGATTTTTGTTAGGATCAAATGAGATAATAAATAGGAAGCAAACCATATCTAAATGTTATTGATGATGAAGAAGAAGATGGAGGGATGATTAGCTGAAAGACAGATCTGATTCACTGGGCCAGTGAAAGGCCCAGAAAACTCTGCCTGGACCTTAGAGGCCATTCAGCCCAATGCCCTCATTCTACCAGAGAAGGGGTGGAGATCAGCCCAGAGTGGCCAGCTTTGAGCCTGGGAGCTGTGTATGAATCTGAGGGAGGGGCCTGTGCTAGAGGGAAGAGAATGAATGCTGGGGGACATCAATTATTTCCTGGGGTTTGGGAGGGATCAGAGAGAGCAGTTGTGTAGCATATGGGCGAGGACAAAAGGGCAGGGGCTCCAGTCTTGAGCTCTGAAAGCAGCCCTCAGCTTGTCTCCTTCTCCCCAGCCCACAGCAGTGACAGGAGCTTGGCTGGGCAGAAGAGTGGAGATGCTGAGACCATTCCCCACTCCCCCAACCCCTCTCAGCACCTTTGTTCTATGGGGTGGGGGTGGGGAGGAAACCAGAAAACAAGATCAGCTGGGGAGGAAGGATTTGTTGTTCATCCGTTCTCGAAGAGGACCAAAGACATTGAAGCTCAGGATTTGAAGTAGCTTTAGGGGAACCTAGCCCAGCTCCCCTATTTTACACAAAGATGGGGAATCTGAGGTCCAGAGGTCAGGCAGCCAATGAGTGACAGCCAGCATTGGAACAGAAGACCAACCCTGCTTTGTTTTTTAAACCACCAAGATGATCTTGGATGAGTCATTTGCCTTCTTAGTGTCATGGTTTGTTCATCTGTATAATAAGGCCAGACTAAATGATTCACTGAATTTGGGTTCAGAAATTCAAATTCCTTTTCTGATGTTCAAGACCTCTGTGACTTTAGGCAAGTCACTTCTACTTTCTGGGCCTCAGTTTCACCATTTGTAAAATGCAGGGATTGGGCTCATGGCATGGAAGATTCCTCCCAGCTCTAAATTCACATTTTATCATTGCCAAAGCTTCGCAATCCTCCAGATGGTCTAGTTTGTGACGGGTGCTGAGGGTCAGACTGTTGTTATCCAGATGAGATGTTGAGGTTGGGGGTGGAAGGCAAGGGAAGAAGACTCACTTTCTTTTCCTCCAGAGTATACATTCCTTCCATGGAAGAATTTTTCTTCTTCGCTCAGTATTGCTTTAATCTGAGGCTGTTCCTACCTGGTTGCTCTGCTCATAGCTGAATACCCTCACATTCTATCATGTGACTCTGAGTGAGAGCCTTGAATCCAGTCTCCTGAATTTCCCCTCTGCCCACCCCCCTCCCCCAGCCCTTCAGAATAGTCCTCAGATGTCTTCTCTCTCTTTTTCTGCCTTTTCCCCCAAAGACTTCCCAAGCCAGAGCATTCTTTCCTAGGTCCAGGGAGGCCCTGAGGTTTTGGTTGGGGAATGAGCGCTATTCACCAGGCCCCAGACTTCTCAGCTCTTCTGGAGGAAATTCTGATGAGTGAAAAGGAAAGAAAGGAAACTTTGGGGAGCTTCTATTGTCTAGTGGACTGAACCTTGGCCACATTCCTCCCATGTGGGAAACCGACAGGCTCTTCCTCATTCAAGCAGGCTTGTTAAATCTGGGCTGTCGGCCTGGGAACCAAGGAGTTAAGTGTTACCCAGTCATTGGGTTCTGTTCAAGGCTGTAATCCCAGGCCTCTGTCTGCTCCAGGCGGTTTATTATGGAAATAAAACCTCTCCTTCACTACCCTGGGATGAAAGTACAATGCCATTAACCCCTTCCCACCTTGCTTGGGAGAGAAGAGCTTTAGTCACTTTAAAACAGAAAACAGACTTGGGGATTTTTTTTTTCCTCCCACTCTCACAAAAGAGTTAGGAATAAACTACACACAGCTGCAGCCCTACTGGGCAGTGAGATGCCTGGCACATAGTAAGGACAATATAAATAATTATTCCGTGACTTTCCCCTTCCTTTCAGACTCAGTTTCCTCATCTGAGTATTTCTGACCCATAGAATCAGAGGGAGGAGTAGTTGGGGGAATTATTTTGTCTTTCCTATGAGCAGAAAGATTCTGTCTTGGGCATGAAGTTTCCCCCTTTAGAAGAAAGTTTCCCTATCTAGCCCTATGGGTATGGAGAAAGGGGATTTTTTTCCCCATCCCTGTATAAAATAGGGAATCTTTCCATTCTAAGCTTTAATATTTTGAGTTCTTTTTAAGAAAGGCAGCTGGGTAAGGTAGACAGAGCCTTGCATCTGGAATCTGCAGACTTAGATTCAAACTCAGCTCTTAGACTTACTTTTGATGGGAAACAAGAGAAAATCTCACTGACTCTGGACTCATAGAACCTGTGTTCAAATACTGCCTCTGATGCTTACCTTGGGTACCTTAACCTCTGTGGGTCTCAGTTTCTTCATCTGTGTCATAAGGAGATTGGACCCAATGGACTCAGAGGTCCCTTCCGGCTATAGGTCCATGATCCTCCTTGCTCTGACACTCAAGGTTCTATCCATCTCATTTGTGTCTCCCCAACTGGATCATGAGTTCTTTGAGAACCAGAGCTGTATTTTAGGATTCTTCTTGTCTCCCACTAGGTTGGGCCTATTGTCAATGCTCATGTTTTATAATTGATCAGGACCTCTTTAAAGGGTTTGTCTCCAAAGAACAAGGGCCCTGGGTTGGATAAGATTGGCAATTCAAGGAGAAAATACTAGGCCTCCCAAGGCAGAGAGCAGAAGACCCTTTCTTCTACCAGAGAGGCTGGTGGGAGAGTGTCTATTTTTAGGAGTCATTGAGAGCTCCCAGGCTTAAAAGGACCCCTGGCATATGACCTGATTAGCCTCTCTGGCCACTTCCTCAGAGCCAGATTCCCATCATGAACTCTGGTGACCCTAATTCCCATGTCGAAATTATCTTCATGTTCCTCTTTCTCTCTTCCTAGTCATACTTGACACTTAATTCAAAATCAGAAAGTATTTATTATGGACAAGCACAGTGGGGAATATAAAAACCAAAATTAAATAGCCCCTGCCTTTAAGGAGCTGAGATTCTACTTGGAGGTGAGAGGAGGGAAGGGATAAGGATAGCCAACATATCAGAGGTGGCCCCTGAGCAGAACCCTGGAGGAAGCTAGGAATTCGAAGGCAGAGGAGGGTTAGGGGACAATCTGGGCAAAGTCATGGGAGATGGAATGTCTGTCATCTATACACATTTATCAAGCACCTACTATGTGCCAGGCACTGTGCTAAACATCGTGGATAGGAAGAAAGACAAAAGACAGTCCCTGCTCTCAAGAAGCTCACAATCTAGTGGGGGAAGCAACATGCAAACAACCATGTACAAAGATATGTATTACATACCATGTATAAGATATATACAGGATACATGGGAAATCAATCAGCAATGGAGGGAAGGGTCTAGAATTAAGAGGGACTGGGATAGGCTTCCTCTAGAAGGTGGGATTTTATCTAGGACTTGAAGGAAGCCAGGGAAGCTCTTCATGTACTGGTAACCCCAAGTAGGCCAAGATGGAGTTTGGAGAGTATGAGGAGAAGAATGTGTCATTGGCCTGGAGAGAGAGGCTAGAACCTGGCTGTGAAATCCCTGAACTTGATTTTTACCCATGTTAGGAAAGTGAAGGGCATAGGCAGGTAGAATCAACAATTTTGCCAATGCTCAGAAGTTGGTAAGGGAGAGTAAAGAAGTGGGAATGGTTTCTTGCTTGCAGGCCTGGGTAAATGAAAGGATGATAGTGCCATCAAGAGAAATAGACCAAGTTAGGAGGATCAAATGGAGGGGGAAAGATAATGTATTCAGTTTAGGATGTATTGAGTTTGAGATGTCTCTGGCCAGGTAGCTGTGATGTGGGTTAGGAGCTCAGGAGGAAGATTGGGGTTGGATATATAGATCTGGGAGTTATCTACATAGAGATGATCACTGAACCCATGGGAGCTGATGAGCTCACCATCGAGAGTATAGAGAAAGAAGAGGACCAAGGAGAGAGTTGCAGGGGATATCTATTTGTGGAACATCATGGCCTGAGAGGTAGGAGGAGAACCGGGACTGGGCAGTGTCATGAAAGCCCAGAGAAGAGAGTACACAGGTGGCTAAGAGGGTCAGAAGCCCAGTAGAGAAGGATGCGGATGAAAAAAAAAATCAGTTGGATTGAGCCATGAAAGATCTTTGTTAACCTGGGAGAGAGCAGTCTCAGTTGAGGCTGGTTTGGAAACAAGGTTTAGAAGGAGTTGAGAAATAAGTGGGAGTCTCAGAGGAAACAGCAGGAGTGAAGAAAGATAGCCATTTCTGTGGGTTTGACTGGGAGAGGCAGGACAGGAGGGATAGCAGGGTCAAGGGAAGGTTTTTTTAAGCAAACAGGGAATGCCCCCACTCCTTTGCAGAGGTCGGTGGGTGGTGTCCACAGAATGTTGCCTGCAATGGCAGGCTTTTCTGTTACGTTGATTGGTTGAATTTAATTAAATTGGTTGGTTTAACTGAATTAAACCAATTGAATTAATTCATTTAATTGAATTTGTTTTCTCTTATTCCTCTTTCTTTAAATCCTTGTTATAAGGGATGGCTCTCTGGGAGGAAGGAGGGGGAGTGATATAGGAGGAAGTTTAGGTAATATAAAACAAAAGATATCAATAAAAATCTATTTTTTTAATAGAGGGAATCTGGGAATGCTAGGCAGCAGGGAAGGAAGCAGTGGATGAAGAGAGATTAAAGATGGGGGTGAGGGAAGAGAGTAGATCAAGGAACAAGTAAAGAGGTTTCCCTTGGTCAGGAAAAAGGCCACCTCTTCCTCTGAGACTTGGTAAAAGGAAGAGAGAATTGAGGTTGATTTTGTAGGAATTTGAGGCATAGAACCATGGAAAAGACATGATTTCTCTCAATTTTTTAATAAAGTGGGAGGTGAGACTGCTGAGAGGCAATGGAGATGGATTGTTGCAGGTGACTGGAGAAGAGAAGGTTTGGAACAATTGCTGTGGGTGGTTTTATAGAGAGTCAGGGAATACCAGTAGCTTTGCCAGTCAGCAATGCTGGGGTAGGGGTAGAGGGTTGAGATTAGATGACACAAATTTGTAGAGGACCCAGAAAGCCCAGTCTGGTGACTTCCAGCACAGCACGGAAGTAGGAATAGGGAAGGTAGATGGAGGGGGCGACCAATGTTGGAACTTGGCAAGGCACAACCGCTTGAAGGACAAGGGGCAAGGACATCAATGGCCGAGGACAGTGGAATGTTGAGCTGTTTCAGTTTAAGGGCAGGATTTTGAAAGGAGCAAAGTGGGAGCACAGCAGGGAACATCATTCAGAGCTAGAAGGAATCTTGGGAGCCTTTGACTTGAACCTCCTCATTTTACAGATGGGGAAATGTAGAGATATAAGAAGTTACTCACTTGCCAAAAGCTTACCGAACAAGGAAATGTTGGAAGAAGGATTTGAGCCCCAGCTTCCTGGCTCTGATTCCAAGACCCTGTTCCTTAGATAACAGGGAATTTGTAGGCTGCTTATCATAGGGGCGATGGACTGGGAGAGCAATACAGAATGGAGTGATCGGGGGTCAACATTTGGGGGAAAAAAGGTTTCTCGGGAGTGAGGAAGATGGAGATGTGGAAAGATAAGAATTTTGTTGTCAAAGAGAGATGAATATTAGTTTTGGATTTTAGAGGTCTAACAGTTACAGGTAATGATTAAATCAAGGGTGTGGCTCTCTTTGGGTTAGGCCTGGGTGGAGAAGAACTCTTGGGAGTTGAGGAGGTTGAAGAACTGGGAGACCAGAATGCTTGAGGGCATATCAACCAGTAGAGAGGAGAGGTTGGGTTGGAAAAGAAGACTGTGAGTCAGAAGCTGACCACCTTGAAAAAAGAGGGAGAGTAAATGACCTCAGAGCAAATGCAGGATTTAGACAGGGTGATCTGGATGGAAAGTGTGAGTGGTGGTGACTGAGGGAAGGTCTGGAAGTAGCTACAAAGAGCAGAGGAGTAAGGAGAAGGTCTCTGACTTCTGGACTAGCTTATATCAGGGTAAGGGATGAGATGAGGTATGTCCACTACAGGAGAGAGTAGTCTAGGATTATGTATATTCTGGGGAGGGGAAGAGGCTGGTCAGGACTCAAGGACATGGAGATTTAAGAAGGGAAATCTGTTTAAGATAGCACCAGCCTCAGTTATCCAGGCCCTAGTTTGGAGGGCCAAACCATTATCTATTGTCACCTCTTCACCAGGGCCCACCTGGGCTGTCTAAAACATGTTATCTCTGAGGCTATATTACCTCATCAGAATAATGAAGGGGTTGAGGAGAGGTAGGGACAACGGAAAGGGTTTCTCTGGGTGTTTTAGGGGATACCCCAGGTGCTTTCTTAGAGTAGCCCAGTAGGGTCATAGATTTAGAGCTTCAAGAGACCTTGGGGCACATGATGAAACAAGTTTAAAGTCACATAGTTTCTAAGTGGTAGAACTGAGATTTGCACCCACACCCTTAGACTCCCAATTGAGTGCTCTTCCCACTGGGCCATGCATAGTCAGAGGCCATCTAACCTACCCCATAGCCAAAAGGGAGTCTTCTTTATAACATTCCTAACAAGTAATCACCCCGCTCTTTGCTTGAAGTGCTTCAATGGAGGGGAGCCCACCATTTGACTTTTGGGTACCTTGAAACGTTGGGAAGTGTTTCCTTAAATTGAGTGGAAATCTGCACCTCTCAATTGCCACCCAGTTCTCCTTGTTCTACCTCATGGGGCCAAGCAGAGTCTAATTCCTCTTGCTAGGACAGCTCTGCAAGATCACTGTCTTGTGCTTGCCTGAGTCTAAGCACAGGATCACAGAATCATCACATTGTGAGAACAGGAAGAAACTGGGGGTGGGTGGGTGGGCGTGTAGTGCAACTACCACCATAAATCGACCCCTGCTTCAAGGTACCTGCCAAATGGCCATCCAGCCTCTGTCTGGAGCTTTCCAAGGAGGGAGAACCCATTACCTCTTCGAGTCCCCTAATTCCACTTCTGGACAGCTCCCGACACCAAGCCTAAATATATGCCTTTTTGCCACTTCGTCTATTACTTCTAGTTCTGCCTTTCGGGGTCAGATAGACCAAGTATACTCCTTCTTCCAATGCCTGAATATGGCTATCATATTCCACTCTGAGCCTTCTCTCTTTGTGCTAAATATTCCAGGCTTATATTATTTAAAATTATTATTTTATTATAAACAGTATTTAAATACCAATTATTTTATATTAAATATTATTTAAAATAATTTCTAAAATACATTACCTTTTTATAAAAATGAAAGGCTTGGCAGACTAGATGATCTTTGAGCTTCCTTGGAGCTCTAGCTCTCAATGACCCTGTAAGATAATCCTTGCCCTATTTACTTCCAAAGGTTATTGTGCAGATCCAATCTATTATGCATGTATATTGCTTTTGCAAACCCCTGAGTCTCTGTACATTGTGGGCTACCTTAATGTTGTTGTCCCATGACAATAGAGGCCATTCAGTTCTGTTCCCAGAGAGAAAAGAGCTGGGCTTTAATGTGCCTTCCCACTGACTCTTGACTGGGGACAGAGATCTTTCTGGGTAGGACATTAACTACCTGGAAGAATGTTCTTATCTCCATAGTGATAAGAA
Organism: Trichosurus vulpecula; assembly: GCF_011100635.1. Lineage (NCBI taxonomy): Eukaryota > Metazoa > Chordata > Mammalia > Diprotodontia > Phalangeridae > Trichosurus > Trichosurus vulpecula. The sequence continues at coordinate 255,994,436 of NC_050578.1, forward strand.
ACGGGAGACACAGAAGACATAGCCCTTAGTCCCCTGGATCTATCTAGATCTGAAGGTGTGCCGCCTTAGAGTCATTTATCGTGCAGGCATGGAATTTATTGTCAGAAAGAACTTCAAAAATCCTCTCAGTTTATAATTGAGGAAACTGTGGTTGAGAAGGGATCCAGTGGGGCCAGCTGGGTGGTGCAGTGAATAGAGCAGGGCCCTGGAGTCAGAAAGTCGTGAGTTCAAATCTGGCCTCAGACACTTACTATCTGTGTGACCCTGGGCAAGTCACTTAATTCCATTGCAAGAAGAAGAGACACAGTGCTTTGCCCAAGGTCACACAGATACTACAGACCTGAGATTCGAATCTAATCTTTCTAACTCCAAATCCAAGTGTTCTGTTTAGTATTGTAATAGGCTGCCTCTTCTAATTTTTTTTAATCCTATAGTGACTCTTCTTTGCCCTATGCCCCCCCCCCACCCCAGCAAGATACGGATGTGGTAGGAGGCTTCTGTTGGTCCTAGGTCAGAATGCCTCTGTGGGGCTGAGCCACATACGTGGGCTGGCAGATAAAGCGGAAAGTTATGTCTTGTCATTAGTCATCGATGAGGTGAATGCACCAGGTTCCACTCCCTAGACACTTGCTTCAATAAGACACTTGCTTGGAGCCTGGGCTCCCTGGAGCAGATTTCTATTAGGTGGAGGTTATACAAGGTCACATGGGGGTTTAAGACCGTGGGGGGGGGGGCATCCCTGCCACATACTCTTCTTTCACTTTTTGTCCTGAAACTTGCCTGGGACCTCCAGCAGGAAGGAAATGGAGCATGGTTCAGTGATAAAAAGACGGTTGAACCTGGAGTTGAGGGGTTTTTAAATTATCATTCAGTTGTTTTCAGTTGTGTCTGACTCTTTGTGACCTCATTTGGGGTTTTCTTGGCAAGGATCCTGCAGTGGTTTGTCGTTTCCCTCTCCAGCTCATTTTACAGATGAGGAAACTGAGGCAAACAGGGTTAAGTGACTTGCCCAGGGCCAAATTCCAAGGCCAAATTCTAGCTCTGCCATATCTTACCCAAGAGACTTTGGCCCAGTCATTTTACTCTCTGGATCTTCATCTCCTTCTCTGTGAAATGGAGGGATCAGGCTGGACAATCTCCTCAGTTCTTTCCTCTTGCTTTTCCTCTGAGCCCGGCCTCCAGAGGTTGACTCCAAAGTGGACATTGACCTTAGAGAGTGTTAACTCGAGCTCTCTTGTTTTACGAAGGGAGAAACTGAGACCCAGAGAAGACCTGTGGCCACACAAGCAACAAGCAGCAGAGTTGGATTTTGAAGCCAGGCTCTTTGCCCCACCCCTCCACTATCTCCCCCAATCCAGTCCTTCTCTTTAATGCAGCAAGCCCAGGGAGGGGCGGGGGAGCAGCTTGGCAGTGGACTCTGACCCAGTCTGGTCACGTGGATATTTGTTTGTGTGGGCCTCTTGACAGGTGATAGACTTCCTGCTGATTCTAAAGCCCTTCCCCTCCCTCGCCCCTCCCAGCCAGTCCCCTTGGACTTCTCCTCTGCCTCATTTTCAACCAGTCCTTCCTGGTGGTTGTTTTGTTTTGGTTTGGTTTGGTTAATCTATATTCACTTCCGGGATCCGAGGCAGTCTCAAGCTTCAATTTAATCCAACCCGAGTTTATTAAGCACCTACTCCTCTAGGGTATAAACCAGGTTCTAGTGATAGCCAAAAGCCAAAGACAAACACAAATCAGGACCTGCCCTCAGGGGGCTTTCCTTCTAGTTCCTGTTTTTTAACTGGACCAGTGCTTTCACCCCAGGGGCAGTTCCTTACCTCGGTGCCTCAGTTCAGTGACTTGCCCAGGGTCTCGGCTAATCCAAGTCAGAGGAGGAATTTGAACCTCTGTCTTCCTGACTCTGAGGTCAGCTCTCCATTCGCTATGTCTCCATCCAACCCTTTGCCTCTCTACGAGGGATGCTAAAACATGGTGTAGTAGAGAAGGTACTGACTTGGAGTCAGGAAGTTCAGCTGTTCAGTCATATCTGACTCTTTGCACCCCTTTGTGGAGTTTTCTGGGCAGAAACACTGGAATGGTTTGCCATTTCCTTCTCCAGCTCATTTTACAAATGGGGGAATGGAGGCAATCAGGGTTAAGTGACTTACCCAGGGTGTCATAGCTCGTAAGTGTCTGAGGTCTGATTTGAACTCAGGTTTTCCTAACTCCAGGCTAAGTGCTCTATCTGCTCACTGCGCCACCTCGCTGCCCTTAGAGTCAGGAAGAGCTAGGTTCAAATTCCACCTCAGCAGCAGCCTGGTTAATGTAAGCAGCCCCAGAGCAAGTCACTTTAACCTCTCTTTGCCTCAGTTTGCTTATCTGTAAAATAAAAAGTATTGGATTCTGGCCTCCAAGATCTCTTGAATTGAAATCTATGATGTTGTGATTCCATGATATAAATAAATGCAATATAATTTGACCCTGGGCAGATCACTTAATCCTGTTTGCCTCAGTTTCCTCATCTCTAAAATGAACTAGAGAAGGAAATGGTAAAAGGCAAAAAAATCTCAAAAGAAGTCACAGAGAGTAGGACATGACTGAAAAGGAATAAAAACAACAATTTGAGGAGGAGGAGCAGCCTAATTCAAGGGGTGGAAAGCTAGCTTGGCCTTTGAGACAAGAGGACCAGAGTTCAAGTTCAGCCGGGTTGTAGAACACCAGTCAAGTTGCTTAACCCCTCCATGCCTGAGGCGGCTCCCCAAGGCTCTAAGTTGTGGGAGCAAATGCTGAGTTGTACTGGGAGAAGAAGGTCCCCTACACTGGTAAGACCACACCTCACTCCCCTGATGGAAAGAGAGAGAGAGAGAGAGAGAGAGAGAACTCCACACCTTGGCAAAGACTTTCCATAGAAGGTGGTGCTTGAGTTGAGCTTTGAAGGAACCTGGATTTTAAAAGGCTGAGCTAAGGAGGGAGTAGATTCCAGGAACAGAGGATAACCCATGCCAGGCCACAGAGAAGGGAGATAGAAGACAGAGTTCAGAGAATGGCATATCCACTAGCCTGGGTGGAAAAGAAAGGGATGATGAGAACTTGAGAACTGACAAAGCACTCTCCCCAAAACAACCTGTCTTCTCATCTGTAAAATGAAGGGGTCAGCCTAGATGGCTTTGTACCTATGATCCTATGAACCTGTGAGGGAAGTAATGAAAGTACTATGACCTTTATTTTACAGAAAAGGAAACTTTAGGCTGAGAGGAGACTGGCCCTTCTGCAGTCACATGCCTTTATGGGTTAGGGGCAAGACTCAGGGCCAGTGTTCACTGGACTCCATCTGCCACATTGCCTTGGCCAAATGGTGTTAAGTACCACTGATCTTTGTAAGAATCGCAGAACAAAGAAGGCTATGACATGAATGGCCTTTGCAGCTGTTTGGAAGGAAGGAGGAAGAACTGAGTAAGGGGAAATGTTTTTTCCAGGGACAGACTTTGGGGACATGAGTACGTCTTTGTACCAGATGCCTATCTTTGGTGACATTCCGAACAATCTTGAAAATCTGAACACAGAAGTGGGTTGAAATCCTTACCCTGACGCCTACCACCTGCCTGACTTTGGACAAGTTCCTCTCCTGGGCTTTGCTTTCCTCACCTATAAAATAAGATGTTGGACTAGGGACTGAGCCTGGCCTTCATTATGTGGAACAGACCTACATGTAAACTCAGAATACCAGGTTTCAGATTCCAGTTTTGACAGGTCAAAAAGTCACTTCGTCTTCTGAGGGTCAGGCTCAATTTCCTCGTCAATAAAATGGGGATAATCCTACCTTACAGAGTTATTGGAGAAAAAGGATGTTGTAATCTTAAAGCATTTTAGAAATGAGGCTTTAAAAAAAATTATCTCTGCCTTAACTTTGGACTGGCCTGTTGATATACAGGGACCTTCCCTTGGCTCTGTTACTATCAAACGGAGTCACCCTGCCCATATGACCTCTAAATCTCCAGTCTCCCAGCCTTCACGACAGTTTGGCTAAGGGTGGGACAGTCTTAAAGAGGTGTAACTCGGCCCTTCCACCTTGCTGGATGGGGGGAGGCCAAGGTGTTAGTGGCAAGAAAGTTCTATGTCTCTATACTTCCCTCTTGCCCTCTACCCTTTCCCCTAGGAATAAATGGACTCCTTCCATCATAGCTGACAAATCTTTATCTGTCTGTCTACTCTCATTTCTTCCTCCCCAGTAACTGTCTCTCTGTGGTTTCTCCCTTAATCAGAAAGCCAGCTGCTGCCGCCTTGGCCAACCCTGTGAGCATCAGTTTGGTTTATCAAGAAAGTCTGAGGGGCACACCACATAGCCCTATCGAGTTCGTGCCTGTTTAGGAATGAAACTGCCATTCACACTGAGATCCTATGGCCAGCTGGGCTCACTATGAATGTTAGCTAAGCCAGGGGAAAGAGGAGTGAGCCAGGGGAAACTAGAGCTTCATTTCTCGTGCCCTGAGTAGTTTGTGCCTGCCTCTCAAAATAACCCTGTATTTGGTATTTCATTACTGGTTTACAGAGTTGTAATTGCTCTCCACATTATTAGCATTCTCTTCCTCTTGAAGTTAATTCGCATCTATTTTGCATTCACTTACTTAGGTTTACATTGTGTCTCTCCCACCTCCAGTAAGCTCCTTGAGGAGGGCAGGCAGCATTTATTTCTGTTTGTGCAGTGCTAGCACCTAGCACAGAATCTGTCAAAGAGCAGGTGCTTATCATATCCCTAGCTTTGTTCAAAGCTCGGCTCGGGTGCATTGTGAGTCCTTTCCTGAGCTCCCTCCCTCCCGTCCCAATCCCATCTCCCAAGTTATCATCCTCAACCTCATGAAATTATTTTCTACATACTTTGTATTACTTTATATCCAGTTCGAATTTACTCACACATATGTTATTTCCCATAACATCCCTTTTCCAATAGGATATAAGCTTTCTGAGGGCAAGGACTGTTTTGGATTTTGTTTTTATGTTTCTGAAACCTACCATAGTGACTGGAGCATACGAGGTGCTATATAAATTGCTTATTTCCCTCCCTTCCCTGACTAGGTATCTGATAAATATTTGCTAAATGGACTTGGGTACTGACAGCCCCAGTGGAGATGTGAAAAATCATAGGGTCTAGCACTAGAAAAAGGATCTTGGACATCATATTGTTGACCCAGTTTATTTGACACAGGGGTACTCTGGCCCTCTCCTTTTCCTTTTTTCTTTTCTCCCCCCCCCCCCCCCGCCTTTGCTTTTGGGGGGAGGGAGGCACTTATTTATTTTTTTGATACATTTTGTTTTCACTCATCATACAACCCCTCTCCCCCCATCTCATGTTCTCCACACAAAGTACAAGCTGAAAGGCAGAAGAGTGATGGCAAAATAGTTAACCTAGTCTTAGATTTTGGTACTTTTCCATTTGTTCAAAGGAAGGATGGCCAGGAGCTTTATCTTTATTAAGTTAAAACCAACACTGTCCATTGTTTTTTATTGGTTGACTTTCTATTGCCCTATATCATTTATTTTCATCCAGGATGTTGTCTTCGGCACTGTTTGATCGATCAATCCAAGTGAGAAGGGAAAGTCACAAAGGAGCACAAAGTAAAGAGTGACAGATACACTGTTGTGAAATTTTGCCTTCAAGGAAATCAGGCCAAGTGGGAAAGTGACGACTAAGGTCCTCACTTATATCATGGAACAAGGGTTCATAACTTTTTTTTTTTTTTGGCGTCATTGTATCCTTTGGCCATCCAATGAAGTTTATGGACCCTTTCTTTGATTCGTGTTGTTAAATATTTTAAATACATAGAATTATAAAGAAAATAGATTATATTGAAATAGTAGGTGCTTAGGTTTTTTTTTTTTTAATGGAACACACTGAGCCACCAGTTAGGATAGTATAGGGTAGAAAAATATTTGACTTAGAGTGAGGAGAGGCTTGGGTTCAAATTCTGGTTCTAACACTTCCTACGTGTATGGCCTTGAACAAGCCATTTAAGTTCTAGTCCTCAATTCTGCCATGTGTAAAAGTGGTGATAATTGCAATCCTGCCTTCTGAAGTTTTGCTAAGACATGGTACCATCTATGGCTCCATGGTACCATAGAAAAGATGCTGGGTGTGGGAGTCATATTGGAACCCTGGTTCTTCCTCTTACAACCTTTGTGATGTTCAGCAGGTGACTTGGCCTCTCCGAGTATTAGTTTCTACAACTGTCAAATGATGGATCCTAATTCATCGGCTTTGGAGGTTCCTTCCAACTCTATGACCTTCTGAAAAGTGCTTTGTAAACCCAACAGCCCTGTAGATTTCATAGGGTCACAGAAGAAAGCTCAGAGGATCTTTGGGGCCACCAATCCATTTGATGGAAGAAGAAACTGAAGCAGAAATAGATGGAATAATTTGCCCAAGCAAATGGCAAAGTCAGGAGTTGAACTTGGTCATCTGACTCCAAATCTCCCACTTTCCCCACTGTATCTGGTCATCATGTCTGTGACCACTCTGATAGACTTATCTTCGTGGCCAGCAATTGTTAGAAAATCAGCATTTGAGTGACCTTCTACTATAATTAAATTCCCACAGTGGAGACATTCTCATTCACTTAGTTCTGCTGACCTAGAATGCCTCTCCCTTCCTCTCCAGAATAGGCAAGGCTTCTACCTTGCGGGTTCCCTAGCCCCAGCATGAGAGCCCATGTTAACATTCTTTGTGATTCAGGCAGGCTTGTCTTCCTGGCATGGAGCCTGGCCCGTTGGGGAGGAGCCCAGGTTCCTTTCACTGCCTTGCCTTGGGGAGTTCACTGCCCTCCTTGGTTGCCCATTCTCCACTACCCACCCCAAGCATGGAGAATGATACTTGGCTTACTGGTGGTGTAAGATAGAAATGTCTGAACTTGTTGAGGGAAATGCATTAGACAAATATGAATCATCTGGAACTCTTTTCTGGCCCAGCCAGCATAGGGGAAGGTCCTTGCTTTGGGGCTGCCCCATGTCCCGCCCTGGTGATGAGACCTATCCGAGGCTCTAGTTTCCATGGAGGTGGGGAGGCATGATGGAGAGAACATTAGTTATCAAGAGACATGGTTCTGTCATTAACTATGTGACTTTGGGAAAGTGGTGCCCAACCTATAAAGGGAGGGAGTCGTACTTAGCTAGTCTAGCCATAACTTTCTAGGGAAATCTGTGGCTTTTCCCTTGGACCTACACCTCCATCCAGGCACCTCTTACTGGCTTATCATGGAATTTACTGCTAGGAGAGATCTTAGAGATAATCCATCTCAAAAATGTGCCCCTCCCCGCTTTTGATAGAGGAGAAACTGAGGCCCAGAGAGGATAAAGGACTAGGTAGAAATAGAAAGGGGGAAAAACTGGGATTTAAGGCCAGTTATCAGATTCTAAATCTTCCTTCCTTATATATATACGGCTCTATGAGGCTGGTGAGAGGGAAGTCCAACCTTTGTTTCCACCCCAGGAATTAACCCAGATACTGAGGCAGAGGGGGTGGGCTCGGGGAATACACTGACGCATTAGGTTGGTTCTGCGGTTAGTGTGGTGGAGAGGTGGAAGACCTGCTTCTCCTCCCTTTGTTTTCACTCTCTTAGGCCAAATGCTTTGGGTTCTCCAGGACTGACTCTTCATAATTAGTCATCATGAAACTAACCCTGGGCAAAACCCAGGCTTCCTGAGTACAGCAAAATCTATTTTAACCAAGGCCTGAGGGTATCATGAGGGCACTGAGGACTGAATTTGTGGTGGGTGTGGAAGGGGCAAGGTGGTGTGTAGAAAGACTTTGCACTCTGAGGACCTAGGTTCAAATTCTGTCTGTTTGACAGTGACAATTCAGTGACAATAAATCACTGAACCTCCACAGACCTCAGTTTTTTCACCTGTAAAATGGGTGGGTCTAGATGTCCTCAAAGGCAGTGGTGTCAAATTCAAATAAAAACAGATTCCTCCAGGTCACATATTGACTTGTTGTTCAGTCAAATCAGTCTCTTTGTGACCTCACGGACCAACAGCATGCCAATACTGTCCATGGAGTTTTCTTGGTATGAATACTGGAGTGGTTTGTCATTTCCTTCTCCAGCTTATTTTACCAATGAGGAAACTGAGGCAAGCAAGGTTAAGTGACTTGCCCAGGATCATACAGCTAGTGTCTGAGGCCTGATTTGAATCTGGGTTTTCCTGATTCCAGGAACAGTGTCCTATCTACTGTGCCATCTTGGGACATATTGACTTAGAAAACCACAAATTAACATTATCTATGTAGTATTGTATTTTTATTTATTTTGTTAAACATTTCTCATTTTTTAAGCTGGCTCAGATGTCCTAGGGAGTTGGGCTTTGAGTTTGACCCTTCTGCTCTAAGGTCCCTTCCTGTCTCTGCTAGTCAATGTCAATCTGAAATAAAGAATATTTCCAAAAGGGCAAAAACTAGGATCTTTCGTAGAGGCAAGGGAATTGCAGCTGGGGCCACCACGTTGTACCAAAGTACCAGAGTGCCTAAGATGGGGAGCAGGGTTGAATACACTTCTGGGAGGGAGTTCTGAGGGAAGCCTAGAGCAGCTGCTGCATGAGTTGTTTTGCGTAACAACTAAAAGTCCTCTGAAAAGACTGGAGGAGGCTTCAGAGTGGGACCATCTGGTCAGAAAGAGGGCTCTTTTCTTTTTTTAGCTGGTTTCCAGAGTTCTTTTAACTGGTTTTGATTGCCCTCAGGCAGTTTGAAGCTCTGGGATCAGGCAAGGTCTGTTCATAGTCAGCTGCATTCAGCTGTTACTACCTGGGTGACTTTCAGCAGTCTTTCCCTCTCTGGGCCTCAGTTCCTCACCGGTAAAATGAAGGGATGGGACTAGAGCATTAATCAAGCACTTAGGAATCATGCACTGTGCTAAGCAAGGCAAGAAAAGCAAATGCTGTCCCTGCCCTCAAGGAGCTCACATTCTGATGGGAAGAGACAACGTAAATAACTCACACGCTTGTGAGATGCTTGCAGGATGAATGGGAGGCAATCTCAGACTGCCTCTGAGGCTCTATGATTCACCTACTGGAGACAAACTTGATTTAGGGGGGATGGGTCAGGCTGGATGTCCTGCACATCAAGCCTACATGCTCTGGCCTAGAGGGCTGCTAAAGAAGTTAGCGTTAGAGTCAGCCTCTGTTCTGGAACCAGTTGAGTGACCTTCCTTGGTCCACCCAATCGATCTATCCCCTGGTCCTTTTCTGGTCCAAATGGAGCACCTCGCTGACTTCCCTTGTTCCTCCCAAGCTTGACCTCTTCTTGGTGGCCAACATCTCCTGACCTTCAGTAGCCTTTCTCCTTCCCAGGGAGGCAGAGTTGGGAACAATGAGGGGAAGTTTCAAAAAAGGCAAATTTCCACTGAAGGACATATTTCCTCCTTGTAATTATTTATCCAGAGTGTGCTGGTAAATGTTTAACAACTGGCTCTCAGGAAAAACAAACAAACAAACGAATGTCCTCAGACCAGCTTTTAAAGTTTAATCTGAATAATTACATCTTATCCTTCACTTTCTTAAATCTAGACAATTGACAAAACCATCATTCAAGCCCTGATTTGTAGCATTTGCTGATTTCCTGAGGTGTAAAAGCTCACATTGAACATTTAAAGGGAGACTCCAGTACATCCCCGGGATGATCCGGAGGTGGAATGAGCAGCCTTGGAGGAGGAAATAGGTTCTGCCTCACTTGACATCCTCAGTGGGGTTGGAGGATCATCTGAAGGACAATTAAGTATTGATTAGGCACCTACTATGACTGTGCGCCCTGAACCATCCTAGGGGCCGAATTTACAAAAACCATATTGAACTGAATACCGTCAAGGAGTTCCCATTATAATATATATATTTGGGGGGAAATTTTATACATAATGGGGAAAACCAACACGTATGTACAATATACAAGTGCATAGATGCATACACACAAACACATGTGCCCACATTTACATATATATCACACATCCATACACATAAACAAACACACGTGCAAATACATGTGTATGCGTATAAATAAATATGCATGTACATTCATACATATATGTATGCAATATACACATACATGAACCTATACATATATTTATATGCATATATTCATGCATGTACATATACATAGATAAACACAATGCATATATAAATATGCATACACAAACATAATATATACCCATATACATATATTAATCTAGTTATATATATATATATATATATGAACTTGCAATAGACATAAATATAAATATAAATAAATTCATAGCAGTTAAATACAAGGGAACTTGGGAGCACCAGCTGGGGAAGGGATCAGAGAGGCCACAGGTAGATGCTGATGCTTGAGCTGTATCTTGACAGAATAGACTGTCTCAGTGAGCCTGAGGTGAGGATGGAGCTCATTCCAGACATAATGGGATGGCCGATGGAGAAGGCCAGTTAGGTTGGACCAAAGCATGCTGGAGGGGGCATGACATATGATAAGAGACCTAAAAGATAGATGGGAATCAGGTTGTTAATGGCTTTTTATTTTATTTTTATTTTGTCCTGGAGGCAGTAGGGAGCCACTGAAGTTGATTAAAGAGGGCAGTGAGATGGTCATCAACATGCTTAAAGAAAATCACTTTTTGACTGCAGCGTGGAAGATGGGCAAGAGTGGGGACAGACTGGAAGCAGGCAAGGAGAGCAATGAGGAAGTTATTGCCATGGTCCAAGTGCCTGTGTGACCTTGGGCAAGTCACTTAACCTCTGAGTATCTCCAGGAAACTCTCCAAGACCCCACCTTGCAGAGCTGGGGCTGGTCTGCGTTGGCAGAGGAAGGTTCCACTTTGGGAGTACCCCACACTGATAACATTCCATCATAGGAAAAATAAACTTATTTGTTTGTTGTGAACTATACACAGTCATTAACATAAATGCATCTTCAGTCTCTCTCAGGCTGGCTCCAGAGGGAGCTTAGGGTTGGGCGAAGGTTAGGAAAGCTGGATTCTAGTCCTGACCCTGCCACTTGGTGACCTTGGAAAAAGCCTCAGACTTTCTAGGTTTCGATGTCTGTGTGATAAAGGGTTTGAACTAGGTGATGTAGTGGATAGAGCACAGGGCCTGGAGTCAGGAAGGCCCAAGTTCAAATGAAGCCTCAGACATTTCCTAGCAGTGTAACCCTGGGCAAGTCACCTAACCTGTGTGTCTCTCAGTTTCTTCAGCTGTAAAATGGGGATCATGATGGCCCCCATCGCTCGAGGTGGTTGTGAGGATCAAACAGTGCTGGCACACAGTAAGTGCTTAATAAATACTCATTTCCTTCCCTTCTAAGGCCACTTTCAGCTTTCATTCCTATGAACCTCCATGTTTTATGAATGAGAAAGTTACATGGCTTGGAGCATTTAACAGAAAGGGCTGGATTTGGAGCTGAAGGACCTGGGTCCAATCTTACCTCTGCTTTACCTGTGTGACCTTGGGTAAGTGATTTCCCTTGGTGGACCTCACTTTCCCCATCTATAAAATGAGGGGGTTGGCTTGGATGATCTCTATGGCCCCTTCTAGACTGTGAGAATACCCTTCACCCGCCCCTCCTCCCCTGCAGCATATACAATGACCTGGTTCTTTTGCCAAGATCACAGGGTCCCTTTTTGTTTGATGGAAAGGAAAGTAACAGCAGCCCAAGGGGGAAACCACCCATTTCCTGCAGGAGATGGAGATTAAGAGACTGAGACTATTGGTAAATGGAGCCCTGTCATTGGGGCTGGAAGCTGCTTGGGGAGCTGGGGGAGGGGGTGAAAGGGAGACTAGAAGGAAAACCTCTGGGTCACTGAGTCTTCAGAGTTGGAGGGTGGGGTGGGAGACAGCTCTGCATGGGGCTCCCTCTGTTTGCTGAGTCACCAGCCCTGGGATTCCCAAGCTGACCTCAGCACCTCACGTGCCTGGGCATGATAAGAGAGGATTCCAAGCATTTCAGTGAGGAGCAAAGTGGGTGGGGAAAGGGGTCCCCTGGGGACCACAGGAGGGACACATTCCCCAGGGCTCTTTCTCTTTTCTCTCTATTCCTGCCAAGAAAGGAGAAGATAAACACCAAGATGGGCTGCTTATTCTGATGCACAAGCCTTGACAAGGGTCTGGGGGTGTAGGCTGGAGTCTGGGTGATTCTTCTCTCTCACAACGAGCAGGCAGGTGTTTGGAAAGGGAATTGATTCTGGTGCCCAGGCCACGGGCCAGGGCCCTCATTCCCCTGTCCCTTTGTCTCCTCTCCCTCGCAGCTGTTCCATGGGGCCGGGCCAGTTGTTCCGTGTTGGGGAGACCAACTGTTGGCTGCCGCTATCCCTCCTTGAGACCGTCTAGTTGTCCACACATCCTAGCTCTTGTGGTTTGGATGGCCTGCAGTCCTTGGGAGGTAGTGAGGTGGTATTGAGAAAGCCCTGCCTGTGGCTCTTCTCTGGGTTTCCTAACTTCACGTGACCTTAGGCAAGTCATTTGGTCTATTCAGCCTTCAATCCTTACCTCACAGGGCTGCCAGAGGGCAAATGCTTTGTCAACTTTAAAGTTCATCGGATAATAGGTTTAGGGACCTTACAGATCATTGAATCCCAACTTCCTCATTTTATAGATGAAGACCCCAGGGCCTGGAGAGGTTCAGTCACTTGTTCAAGGTCCTACAGCTAGTAAGTGTCTGAGCCAGGAATCAGCCCTGGTTTTCCTGGCTCCAAAGCCTGGTTTGCTAAGGGCCTTTCCTCCTATTAATCTTGTGAGATAGGTAGTAATCTCTTAATTATCCTCATTTTTACGGATGAAGAAACTGAGGCTCGGAGGGGTTACAGTGACTTGGCCATGGTCACACAACTATAAGTGAGTCTGGGGTGAGATTTGAATTCGTGTCCTGAGTCCAAGCCCGGCACTCTTTCTGCCTTCTGCTTTGCCACATGGCTGCCACCATGTACGGGGTGAGTTTGTCTGAGTGCTGGTGCTGTCTGTAACTGTCCTTCGGTCCATCCCGGGTGGAACAGACATTGTTGGCCCCAAGGGCCAGAGTCCCTGATGGACCGGATTTTCCAGTAGCCCTGTAAAAATAGAGGGAAGGAGCCGACATCCTGAGCCAGATACCCCCGAGAGCAGCGCACTCACCTTTGCCTTCTCTCCTCTCCCTAGGGCGTGTCAGTGAGGAAGGATGGGGTCCGGCTGCATCAAAGTCACCAAGTACTTTCTCTTCCTCTTCAACCTGCTTTTCTTTGTAAGTACGTCGAGCAACCCTCCATTTCCCTCCCATGGGGCACCCACTCCCGTCCTTGGAGGTAGAACTTTCAAGAACTGGGGATTTCTTTTCTAGAAATGCCCCAGGTTTGGGACCAAAGAAAGCTTCATGCCAAGGATTGTTGAAAGTGGTACCAGGGGGGTGTTAAAGAGCAGGAGACAGTGTGAGTAGTATGGGGCGGGGGTGGGGGGGAGAAGAACACTGAGGTTGGGGTTGAAGGACCTGGGTTCGAACCCCACCTCTGAATCCTGCTTCCCATTCGGCATTGAGCAAGCCCCTTCTCCCTTCTGACGTCCTTTTCCTGACTTGCTTCCTTTTAGATCTTTTACCCTACTCTTTTCGCCTCAAACTTTCATGTTTCATTTTCAGTTCCTTTCTGCAATGGGGAAAGTTCTAGCTCATGCCTGGGGACCTCTGAGTCATTGCCATAGTGGGCCCAAGGCTCAAGTGGGAGGGCTCTGTTTTCATGGCTAGCCAAAACCCCTGTGCCCATTACGGCAATGGAGCTCAGACACCCTCCAGGGAGTGGGAAGGGGGTAGGGGCCTCACCCAAGGGAGGACCTCACTCAGGAGCCCAGCTGGCATCTTTGTTGGGGGAAACTGTGCTTAGGGCCAGGAGTTCTCCTTCATTCTCACCCCCTTGTTGTGTGCCTTGGCCTTCACTGTGCCCCTGGAGGCCAGAGGGCCGGTCTGCTGGAGCAGAAGTCCAGATGTTGGCCCTGTGGCACATCTGGATCTTGTTTTCCTGGGCTTGGGTTTTCTCCCCCTTCTCCAGGCAGACGGTGAATACCCCTGAAGCTACCAGAATTCCATTGTGTACTAGTCATAGGGTGGCTTTTGACATCCCTGGGATAAAGTTTTAACTACCATCTCTGCTCTGTGTGTGTGTGTGTGTGTGTGTGTGTGTGTGTGTATGTGTGTGTATGTGTGTGTATAGAGAAGAGTCGCCCTCCCCTACATACACACTCCATTTCTTTATGTATGTATGGTATACAGTAGGTACATAATAAATGCTTATTACTTGATTGACCGGGGATACAAATATATAAGTGAAATAGACCTTACCCACAAGGAATTTCCATTCTATTGGTGTGACCATTCAACATGTTAACATATAAGTAAATGCAAAATCTATACAAAATCCAAACCTATCTGTGTGTGTGTGTGTGTGTGTCCATGTCTGTGTCTGTGTCTGTGTCTGTGTGTGTGTGACAAACAGCTGGGGAGTCAGGAAAGGCCTCTGGAAGGAGGCTGCACCCTTGACAAGACCTGTGAATAGGAGCCAATCCTTGTGTGACTGCTACATATGCCCTGTAGAGATGAGAGAGGTGTTGGTATCATGAGAAGAAAGGTAGGCCTGTCATGTGGTGCTGGGTTTGGCATCAGGGAACTTGGGTTTAAATATCCATTCTGACGTTTTCTACATGTATAACCTTGGATAAGTCACTTGTCCTCTGGGCCTTAGGCTCCTTATTTGTCAAAATGAGAGGGTTGGACTGGATGGTCCTCAACGTCCCTCCCAGCTCTTAATCTATTATCCTATGAACCTTCATTGTTCATACATGCCTGGGCCTCTCCCAGTTCTCAAAGATTACTAATTATGCTGATTTCATGGTTGTTCCAGGGACAGGGAGAGGGAGTGTTTGGTGGGAGTAGAGCAAGGGGAAAGGGAAAGGAGGGGGACCCAGGCAATCTGGGAGATCATACCTAGTAGCTCTGGCTTGGCCAATGGCCTGTACTGAGCCCCAGGCAGAGGCAGGGAAGGCTATGTTTGTCTCCCACACAATCACACAATGGGTTTGTCGGTGCCCTGCCCTGTAGTAACCCAGCTCAGGCTCCCTCCCCAGGGCTAAGCTCTGGGCACTGTGCCCTCCCACCCGCCCTGGGACCAGCCTTCTGGGCCCACAAAGAGTTGGCCTGGAGCTGCTAGGATGGGGAGGGAGAGGACGGAATGCCTCCAGCTCCTGAGTCAAAGTATTTTCCCACATTTTGTATGGAGGAGAGAGGAGGAGGAAGAGAGAGAAGGGAAAAAAGCCCCGCTCCCACCCCATACTCCCCCAGGTTGCTGAAGGAGGCAGAGAAGGGGGCCTAGAACTGCCGGCCTCAGTACTGTACAGCTGGCCTTACCCTGCCAAGACTGAGATGGGGGCCTCTCCTGGCCCGGCTCAGTGGGTGACGTGAAGCAGCTGGGCTCTGGGCAGCAAGCTTCCTGGCTCCCTGCTCTGGCTGAGTTGGCTGCCTTAAAGGGCCAGCAGGTGGGCACTGAGCCCTTGACCTAGGCTTGGGGGTTCTGAGTCAGGGAGGGGCCCTGCCCTTTTGGGACAGCAACAGCTTTTGGACCCCAAGAGCGTTGGGTGAGAGGACCCATGGTAACTGATGTGGACGGTAAGGATAATGATCATTTCTAGCATTCAGGTGGTACTTTTTAAAGTTTGCAAAACTCCCTTCTTTTTCTTACCTTGTTTTATTTATATCATGGATCCTTGCCCCTTGGCAGACTCCTTCTCAGAAGGATGTTTTTAAATGCATAATTCAAAAGGTGGCGAAGGAAACCAATTCTATTAAAATGCAGTTATCAACAGATATTATTTTAAAAGTTCACAGAGCCCACGTTAAGATTCCATGTTCTGCAGTACATGGCCAAGGTAGCTCTCGAACAAAAAATAGGGGTCTTTTTCTTCGTATTTTGACATTTTGATGGATGCGAGGCATACTTCAGAGCTGTTTTATTTGCATTTTTTTATAGCTGAATATTCTTTCAAGTGCTTATTTAGAAATTTGGTCCTTACAACAACTTTGCTTTTTTATTTTTGGAGGAGGGAGGGCAGGGCCATTGGGGTTATGTGACTTGCTCAAGGTCACACAGCTAGTAAGTATGGCTAGTGTCTGAGGCTGTATTTGAACTCAGTTCCTCCTGACTCCAGGGCTGGTGCCACCTAGCTGCCCCAACAGCTCTGTAAGGTAGGTATTTTGATGATCCCTGTTTTATAGATGGGGAAATAGAGGCTGTATGAGATAAAGTGACTAGTCCAGAGTTACACAGATTATAAATGTCTGAAACAGGAGTCAAACTCTGAGAGCTGCTACCTGGCACAGTGGATA
Organism: Trichosurus vulpecula; assembly: GCF_011100635.1. Taxonomy (NCBI): domain Eukaryota; kingdom Metazoa; phylum Chordata; class Mammalia; order Diprotodontia; family Phalangeridae; genus Trichosurus; species Trichosurus vulpecula. The sequence goes on from NC_050578.1 coordinate 256,010,760, forward strand.
GAGCACTGGTCCTGGAGTTAAGAATACATATTGCTGAGTTCAAATCTGGCCTCAGACACTTACCGGCTGTGTGACCCTGGGCAAGTCACTTATCCAGTTTGCCTTAGTTTCCTCATCTGTCAAATGAGCTGGAGAAGAAAATGGCAAACCACTCCAGTATCTTTGCCAAGGGAACCCCAAACGGGGTCATAGAGAGTCAGACATGACTGAAATGATTGGACAAGATTCGAACTCAAGTCTTTCTGATTGGCCCCAGTCCAGTATTCCATGTACAGTGCTATGGTTTTGACAGCCGATTATGGAATACTAGACCTGGAGTTGGAAGTGACCTTTGCAGCATAGGATCATAGATTTAGTGCTGGCAGAGACCTCAGGGGTTGTTGAGGCTCCCTTCCCCCTTTTTTATAGAATGAGACATTGGGGCCCAGAGAGGAGCAATATCTTGGCCCAGCATGCACGGGGAGCAAGTAGTGGAGCTGGGATTTGAACCCAGGTCCTCTAACTCAGGGCCAGCGTGCTTTGCCACAGTGCCACCCTATTGGGACGGTCCTGGCCTTTGATAGAGTGGGTGGTCAGACATCCTTCTTGTCATCTCTCCTGCAAAAGTGAGGGATCCCCTGGGCTTTGCCAAGGGTATTTGTTAAAGAGGGGGCACAGATTATAAATGAGCACTTGGAAAAAAAAAGGTTCAGACTTCAAGAAATGCAAATTGGAATGACTCCGATGTGGCCGCTCACATCCATCAAAATGTCAGAATGGGGGAAAATGATCCGGTTCTAGGGAACTACCTGGCAGTGCGCTCTAAGAGGGAAGAAAATAATCATGGTCTTATTAAAAGAATCCCATTACTGAAACAGAAAAGAAGGTAGTGCAGGAAGTAGAGTCAAGTCAACACTCATTTATTGAGAGATTACTATGTGCCAGACCCTGTGCTAAGGCCCCAGAGTACAAGCATGAGCAGAAAAGCAGTCCCTGCCCTTCAGGAGCTTATATTCTAATGGGAGGAGCTTTGAGGGTCACAGGATGATAAGGTGATTCTCCTGAGAGTGTTTTCTAAGGGAGGGAGTAACATAGAAACAACTCTGTGCCTCATTTTCCTCATCTGTAAGATGGGGGGCTCAGATGAGATGAACTCTGAGATCTCAATCCCTGTCAGTCCTCTTGGGGCACAAGGGAAAGGGGGAAGGTATCTTTGGCGCTGGCCACTCAGGGAGAAGCTTTGTTGCTTGAAATATTAGAAACACCAAAGACCAGAGTGGACTTACAGTCCTTTTCTCTCCTGTAGGCCTACATGGGTCTTGATGATTCTTCTGCTTGGGTTCTCCATTCTCTCTCTCTCTCTCTCTCTCTCTCTCTCTCTCTCTCTCTCTCTCTCTCTCTCTCTCTCTCCCGTCCCTCTCTCTGTCTCTCTGTCTCTCTCTCTGTCTCTGCCTCTCTCTGTCTCTACCTGTCTCTCTCTCTCTCTCTCTCTCTCTCTCTCTCTCTGTCTGTCTCTTGGTCTCTGTTTCACTGCTAATTTTGTCTGTGAGATCCCCTGGGAGAAATGATCTAGTGTTCGGTGTGTATGGGAAGAATGGAGGCCCCTGCAGGAAGATTGCCTAGGGAAGGAGAGAGGAAAAGGGGAGAGGTGCTGAGCTGGTTGGCAAGTTCTCACCTCATCCTATCTGATACTTAGACTCTCAAGCCCAGCTGCCTCCTGCCTCTGGTCATGATGGAGAGTCAGGTGGCAACGGGTGCTCATACATGCCTGGGGGAGGGAGGTCAAGGAGATTGTGTCTTCTGGGGCATGCCCAGCGAGTGTTGGTCTCCTGGACTATGGCCCTATCTCTTGTTCATTATCTGACCAGGGTGCCAGCCCAGACTGAAGGCAGAATCTGGAATGGGATTGACACAGAGCCGTTGCCAGCCTCATCTGACAGAGACTAGCCTCCTCCTCCATTTTTCTCTCCCCACCCCTCATCTCATTCGGTGTTTGAATCCTCAATTTATCCCCATAGTAGACTACAAACTTCTCTGTTTGCCACTCAGGGCTCTGTACAACCTGGCTCTGGTCTACCTTATCACGCATTACCACCCTCCATATGCTCTCAGGGCCAGCCCAATCAGTCAACGCTCCATCTCCCATCTCCTTCCAGCACCTTGCACGGTCTGTCTCCCACTCCTGGAAGCTCTCCTTCCTCCAAGACTTAGCTCCAACATCACCTTCTGCAGAAGGCCTTGTCTTGTTCTACGTGTTACTAGTACTTTCTCAACCCCTCCAAGCCTATCTTGTATCTTCCTTGTATGTATTCTCTCTCTCTCTCTCTCTCTCTCTCTCCCTCTATGTTTCTTTGTCTCTGTCTGTCTGTCCGTCTCTCCCTCTCCCTCCTTTCCTCCCTCCCTCCCTCTCTCTCTCTCCATCTTTCCCTCTCTCTCTTTCTCTTTCTCCTCTCTCTCTCTCCCTCCCTTTCTCCTCTCTCTGTCTTTCTCTTTTCTCTCTCTCCCTTTCTCTGTCTCTTTCTCTCTCTGTCTCTCTCTCCCTCTCTCTCCCTGTCTTTCTCTGTCTCTCTATCTCTGTGTCTTTCTTTCTCTTTCTCTCCATGCATGTGCATACATGTGTGTTTATGTGCATATGTGTGTATACATATGTGTGTTATTACCACATATGTGTATATGTAGTAACTAAACTTTATACCTCTCCTAATGCTTTGTATACAGCAAGTGGAAAGTAAGTATGATGTGATCGTTATTAGTCTACTAATGCCCAGGAGCAGGGCTGTCCCCCTGGGCCTTGTTCCCACTGCTGACTCTGGGGGAGGGTCTCAAATTAGGAGCAGGTGGGACCTCAGAGAAGTCTGAGCCTGAACCTTGAGACACAGAAGGACTTGTCCTCTCCCAATTTCCCCAGGCCTTCTAATTTGGCTCCTAGCTCACTGACTTGACCTGGACTCCAGCCTGGACCCAGCCCTGGCTGGCCTTGGGTTGGGGGGTGGTTGTCGGGCCTGGACATGCCTTTCCTGAGCAAGGCTGCTACCACATAAGAGGAGCTGCCTGGGAAGGTTGGGAGTGGGGGAGATTTCCTTTCTCTGGCTCCCAATAGCCCCAGCCAAGGAGTCTGGAGAGTATGGGCTCAGATTTTTAATGGTTATTCTTCTTGTTCTGCCCCCTGCTCCCACCCCTTTTTGTGTTTGTGTATTTTTTGAGGGAAGGGGGTGTTATCCTTCCTTGTTGTCTGTAGGAGCCAGGGTGCCCGTTTCCCTTTCATAATCTACCAAGTTCCTGCTAGAGACAATGGCCTGGAAAGCTTGGGGGCTGTGTCTGACCCAGAGCTCATCTGGCTCCCAGAATCAGCATCTAGAGGTATTGCTCGCTGGGCCTATGGTCTGTCCTCAGATGGGATCTCTTCTCCACAAAGAAGTCAAGTTTGTTAGGTAACCCTGGGCCCTTTTAAATCCTCCCATGTGCTTCCTACCCATTTTGTTCCAGAGACACCGGTGACACCCCTGTTTCCTACTCCAGCTGCCTCATCTCACACCCCCAACACCCCTTCTACTTCCCCTCTTGAACTCCCTACCTGGAGCCCTACATGTACTGCCCCAAGCTGGCATTGACCAGAACTCCCCTGACAACAGGCGGCATAGATGAGTCCAAAAAGGCCTCCATGGATGGAGGGTCTGAGAACCAGAGCTAGGATCCCAGAACAGACACTTCCGGTGGCTCCCCCTTCTGATGAGTCTGTGACTCGGACCTGGGTCCTCATCCTCAGCTACAGAGCTGATGGCAGCAGTGACCTTGGACAAGTCAATTCCCTTTGATAAGCTTCAGATCTTTCACCTGTGAAACGCTGGTAAAACCTGCCTCAGCCACCTCTCACAGAGTTACTGTGAAGAGCAAACAGGTTAATAGGAAGTCATAGTAATCACCGGGCACTTCTTAAACCCTTAAGAGTTTGCAAAGCACTCATCTGAGCCTTACAGCAACCCTGGGAGGCAGGTGTTATTGCTATTCCCATTCCCAATAGACCAGGAAACTGAGACTTAGCTGGGTGGCACGGTGGATAGACCCGTCAGGAAGCCCTGAGTTCAAATCCAGCCTCAGGTGCTTACCTGTGTGACCTTGAGCAAGTTGACCTCCGTTGGTCTTAGTGTTCTTAACTCAGCTGAGTCCACCATCCTGCTCCCCCTCAGCTCTACATCTGCGATCCTATTTAATTCTTAATTCTGAGCCAGGGGGAGAAGATAACCACCCAATCTACTCCTTTCCCTTAGCCCTCTCGAGACCATCAGAGACCCGCTGTTGGGTGGGTCCTAATGTAGATCGGTTTGACTCTCAAGGAATCAGTGTGAATTAGTGGCAGGAAGACTGACTCCTACCTTAGACCTGTAATAGATTGTTGACCTTGGGCAAATCACATGACATTTCTTATCCTCAGTTTCCTCACCTGGAAAATGCGAGTATTAACAGCATCTATTTCACAAGCTGGTTTTGAATGAGATGATGTATGTAAAGGATTTCTTAAGCCTGAAGAGGACTTGAGTTCAAATCCAGGCTTTGCCACTTCCCGTGTGGGAGAGTCACTGAGACACTCTGGACTTTGGTTTCCTCATCTATAGAAAAGAAAGGATTCAGTTAGATGGCTCCAAAGGTGGCTTCCCAGCTCCAAAGTTCTATGAGCCTGGTAAATCACTAAATAAATATGATCCTGGAACAGACCTCAGAGACCAACAAGGTCAACCCTCTCATTTTACAAGGGGAGGAAACTGTCTTTCTTCTCACTGTAGCCCATATTATCTGGAAGAATGGATTCAGGGCTGGCCTCCAAGTCCTGGGTTCAAATCCCAACTCAGACATCTTGTAGCCTCTCATCGCCCCAGGCAACTATGTGGAATCATATATCATCCAGCAGTTGTTAATCTGCCATGGTGGAAGTCATTTCCTCACTGGGAGTTCTCTGCCCTGAAGGCACAAGTCTGGGACTCCCCCCACCCCTCACCAAAAAAAAGTGTGTGTGTGTGTGTGTATGCCATTAGTGATGTATAATATTATGTATATATACATGTATACATACACACACATATATACACACAGGTAAAATGTATATATAATTTTGGTGTTTAATTTTTATATACATTCATACATGTGTATACATATACATAGAGATATGTAGACAAGCACACCTCAGAGATATTGTGAGTTTGGTTCCAGACCACCACAATAAAACAAATATTGCAATAAAACAAGTCACAAACGTTTCTGTTTCATAGTGCATATAAAAGTTATGTTTACACTATACTGAAGTCTGTTATGTGTGTGATAATATTATATCTTTAAAAAATGTAGGGACCTTAGGTAAAAATATTTTATTGTTAAAAATTCCAACCATCATCTGAGCCTTCAGGGAGTTGTATTCTTTTTGCTGGTGGAGGGTCTTGCCATGATGCTGATGGCTGCTGACTGATCAGGGCAGGGGCTGCTGAAGGTTGAGAGGCTGTGGAAATTTCTTAAAATAAGACAACAATGAAGTCTGTCCCATCAATTGGCTTTTCCTCTCATTTGAACACTTAGAGGCCATTGTAGGGTTATCAACTGGCCTAATTTTAATATTCTTGTGTCTCAGGGAATAGGGAGGCTCTTGGAGAGGGATAGAGCCTGGGACTGGCTGGCCAGTGGAGCAGTCAGAACATACACAACATTAATCAATTAAGTTCGCCATCTTACATGGGCCTGGTACATGACACCCCAAAACAATCAATAGGATCACTGATCACCATGACCAATATAATGATGACAAATGGAATATTGGGAGAATTACTGGAATGTGATGCAGAGACATGATGTGAGCACGTGATGTTAGAAAAATGGTGCCAATAGACTTGTTCAACGCAGGGTTACCACAACCTTCAATTTGTGAAAATCACAATATCTGCAGAATGCAAATAAAGCAAAGCACAATAAAACAAGCTATGCCTGTATATGTGTGTGTGTGTGTGTGTGTGTGTGTGTGTGTGTGTGTGTGTATATACATACACATATGTATATAAGTATATATCATGGGTCCAGTTTCTAGTCATATATTAATCCAGAGAAAGTGCATGCTCCCACTGTTCCAGGAGTCTGGCTCCCCTCACATCCTAACTCAGCATCAATTTTGTTCTAGATCTTGGGAGCCTTGATTCTCGGGTTTGGAATATGGATTCTGACTGACAGAAACAGCTTCATCTCTGTTCTACGTGAGTTTCCCACTTGGCTTGTCCTGCTGTGGTTGGCTGGGTTAAGGGGGGAGACCTTGAGATTGAGGGAGATGCCTGAGGCCCCTTCTCATCACAGGCCAGTCTCCTTACTCTCTGTTGCTACCCCAGGGAGGAAAGGGTGGGGGTTGGAGGCTAGGTTGGTCCACATCCTGTCCTCTACCTCTTGGGTCCAAGGTGTTTGATGTGTATGAAGTCTATTATTATGAATGCTTTGATTCCTCATGGACCCCTGGAGGCATAGCAAGCACTGGACGTGTGGCTAAGACATGGGTCTTGAGTGTTTGTTTCTTCTCGATAGAGTCAGTGCAGCCATGTGGATACAGTGCTCAGATTGGGCTGAGAGGGGCTTGGTTGAAAGAGCCCTGAATGTAAAGTCGGATCCTACCTCTGACACTGAATACCCTAGACAAATCACTTAGCCTACTTGGGCCTCATTTTCTCCATCTGTAAAATGACAAATCGGGCAAGGTGACCTCTTAGTTCCCTTCCAGAGCTAAACCTAGGGGACCTATGAGTTAGAAAGACTGGAGTTTCAAATCCTGCCTTTGATAATTGTAGCTAGAGTACATTTGCCAAGACATTCAACCCCTCTCTTGTCTCAAGCAAATCTCAAGGATTTATCTGCTAGATCATAGATGGATTTCAGAAGAGTTCCCATAAGAAAAAAATCACAGATCCTTCTCATTTTTGAGTGATGGTATAGCCTAGTGCTTAAAACACTGGAATAAGAGTGAGAAAACCTTGGTTCCAAGCCCAGCTTGACTGTGGGATCTTAGGAAAATCATTTCAGCTTTCTGTGCCTCAGTTTCTCTCCTTCGCAAAAGGAGATGCTTTCTACTCTTTCCATGTTCAAGCAATATTCGTTGTCTATTGTGTGCCCACTATGATGAATCTGGGCCATAGTTCATGGGTAGGGTTATAGTAGTTTTTTTTTTTATTTTTTAGTGTAGATCTGATTTCATTCCCAGTGTAGAAACTCTCTTCATTGTTGAAGATTGGAAACTCATCCGTAATCAATCAATCAATGGAGGCCTGTTTAGGGCACTGTCCCTGGTACTGACACTGAGACTTCAAAAGTTAAGTGATGCGCACATGGCCACAGAAATAAAACTTGAACCCTGGTCTTCCTGCCTCCAAAGCCTGCCCTCTCTCTGCTATATTAGGATACCTCCTAATGTAAGCCTGACAAGTATCTGTAAGTCTGAATTCTTTTTTAAACAATAGATTTTTATTGGTATCTTTTGTCTTCCAATTTCTTAGGTTTCCTCCCTGGATTCCTTCTCTTCTCGCCTCCCAGAGAGCCATCTCTTAGCACAAAGAACCTCTGAGTTCTTAAGGTCATTGAGCCCAGGGTGTTTTTAACATATAATTATTTGAAAGAGCAGGGTGGCTTTTTCAGAGGAGAAGCACTGAACTGGAAGACTGAATCCTGCCTCTGACACTAATGTAGTGCATGGCCTTGGGGCAAGTCTTGTCACCATTCTGGGCCTCAGTTTCTTATCTATAAAAATGAACAATTTAGATGAAAACCTTTCAATTTCCTACCACCTGCTGGCCATCTGCACTTGGAAGTTTCCAGGCGCAACCTCTACCCAATGTGTCCAAAATTAAATTCCATCCCTTCCTCCACTCTTCCTTCCCAACCTCCCTATTCCCATTGATGGGGCCGCCATCTTCTCTGTCACCAAGATTTGAGACACTGGAGGCATCTTTGGCTCTTCCCTCTCCCTCACTGTCTATGCCTGATCCATTCCCAATCCCGTCAATTTCCCCCTCTCAAATCCATCTTTTTTCCACTTACACAATTATTGGTCTCATTCGAGCTCTCACCTTATCTACATGGGTATCCTAAATGTCCTCCCTGCTCCTGGTCCACTCTTCTCTAATTCATCCTGCACACAGCTACCTATTCAAAAACCTTCAAAGGCTCCCAATCTCTATAGGCTAAAATCTGGAATCCTCAGTTTGGGCACAATCTGTCCCCAATCTCTATTTCCAATCTCATTCCACATTCCACATTCCCCTCAATGTCTTCTATATTACAGACAAATTGAACCGTTGGTTGTTCATAATCTTGTCTGGTGCGCTTGTGAAGGTGGTCCACCACCCCTTTCATACTGAATGCAGGTTCCTCTGCTTGAAAGCATCCAATGAGGGGCAACCCACTGCCTCTCAAGTCTGCTCATCCCACTTTTGGCCATCTCTCATAATGAGCACGTTTTTCCTGACATTAAGCCCAAATTTGCCTCTGCTTCATCTCCCTCTTGCCTCTAATTCTGTCCTCTGGGGCTAAAGAGGACAAGTTTCAATGCTGTTCAATAGGTTTATTATTCAAGTATTTGAATACTGCCACTGTGACCTCCTCTCCTCTTATCCAGGCTGAACATTCTGAGTTCCTTCAGCTGTTCCTAATTTCACAGGGATCGTTGATCAGAGGATAATGGCTAGGGCTGGAAGGGACCTTGGAAGGCAACTTTCCAATCCTCTCATTTTACAATGGAGGAAAATAAGGCCCAGGAAAGTTAAATGACTTTCCAAGGTCAAAAGGGTATTCTGTGTCAGGCAAGATTTGAACTCGGGTCCCCTGGCTCTAGAACCAGTGCCTTTCCCAAGGAACCATGGCCTTCAGGCCCATTTCCCCCTGGAGAGAGGCAGGGCTCATGTACCTGGATGCAGACTCCATTCTTGGTCCCAGGCCTTTGCTCTCCAGCCCACCCCCTCTCCCAGGTCTCAGAGAGTTGTGGTTCTTACTTCTCTCCCTCCTCCCCAAACAGCTGCAGGACAGATTCAGGCCAGGGAAGAGCTGACAGCTGTTGCATTTGCATAAAGTGGAAGCTCCACTGAACCTGGGGTGGGGAGTAGCCCACACCTGTTGCTGCATTTCCTCGTAAGAGATGGGGCTAAGAAGCAGGGCCGTCCTGTGCCAGCTGCCTCTGATTCTCCCCTGGGAGGAGGCTTGCCCCATTCTGGTCAGGCCCAAGCTTCTCAAGGCTTAGCTTTCTCCTTCCTTCCGGGGGGATGGGGAGGGGTGGAGATTTCCTGGTTCAACCTAGGATTCCTCTCACCCAGTTGCGTTCACCTTATCTCCTCCCACCCCTCTGGTAACCTGAGCACCTTTGCAAGGGACGCTCCTGCTTGGGGCCTGCTATGGTGAAAGGGGGCAGGGGAGGAAGAAGAATACAGAACTCCCTGGTCTTGGCCCCCAGCCTGTGCTTCCCGGGCATCCATCCAGCAGAGCAAGGTCCAACGAGCCCTCCCATGTTCCTGTCTTGGTGCTCACGTTCCAATGGGCTGTAGAGCTGAGCTGACTCGCCCTGGGAATGGGATACCTCTCACTGCCTTTCTAGCCCCCTCCTGCCTTTCCAGTCTTCTTACACCTCACTCCCTGACACTTCCACTTTGATCCAGTGACCCTGGCCTCTGGCTGTTCCAGGAATAGGACCCTCCATCTCTCTGCTCTGGCTGTCCCCCATGCCTGGAATGCTCTCCCTCCTCCACTCTGACTGTTGACCTCCCTGGCTTTCTTTAAATCCCTTCTTCTATAGGAAACCTCCTCTAACCCCCTTCGTCCCAATGTTTTCTTTTCCCTCTTTTATTTCCTATTTATCCTTTACATATATTTGTATTTTTTTGCATCTTGTCTCTCCCATAAGACTAAGCTCCTTGAAGGCAGGGACCCTCTTCTGCCTCTTTTTGTATCCCCAGTGCTTAACACAGTGCCTGGCACATAGTAGGCACTTTGTGCTTTTTTGATGAGAGTGTTAAGGGCTGACTTCTGACTCAGAGGACTAAAGTTCCAATTCCAAGCTCATCTGATTACTAGCTCTATGACCATGAGCAACTCTTAGAACCTTAGACTATCAGATTTGGAAGATGACTTTGAGGATATCTGATAATGATACGAACTAACATTTATAGTACTTACATTACAGCTGAAGTTTTAAGGTTTGTAAAGCACTGGACACATGCTTTTCATGTGATCCTCCCAACAATCTTGGGAGAAAGGTGCTATTTTGTCCACATTTTATAGATGAGGAAACTGAAGCAAACAGGGTCAAGTGACTTACCCAGGGTCACACAGCTACTCAGTACCTGAGGTCACATTGAACGCAGGTCTTCCTAATTCTGGATGTACTCCTCTATCCACCGAGTCAGCTAGCTGTCCCTGCTTAAGCTTGCCCCTGAATGAGGATCCTCATATAGTATGTCCTCACAAGTGGGCTTTGACTTGCTATGACAGAAGACTTGTTACCTTTAAAGCAGCCTGACCCATTTTGGGAAAGCTTTCATGTTTATTGGAATTTTTTTCCCAAGGGTTGGTGCTCAGGCATCCCCCATCCTCTGGCTGCAGAGTGGACATGGCTATTCACACCCATTGCCATCTGTACCTCCCCTGCCCCCTTCAAAGACCTCCAGGGCCTTGCTGTCTTCCCCGCTGCTGCCTTCTCTTAGAAGCGACCCATCTCTCAATTAAAAGCATGAGCTGTGTGAAAGCAGGAATTGTCTCATGTTTTGCTTCGTATCCCCTAAACTAAACACTGTTCTTGGCCTACAGTGAGGGCTTAAAAGCATTTAGCTGTTTTTACATTAAATCAAAATCTTCCTCTATGAAACACCCACTCCATTGCTCCTTCTTCTGCCTTGTGGGGCTGAGCAGAAAAGTCTCTTCCTCTTTAGGGCAGACCCTCAGAGACCTGAAAACTGCTAGTGTGTGTGTATGTGTGTGTGTGTGTGTGTTCAGAATCATGTCCTCTAGGCTAAAGTGGTCCAATTGCTTTAACTGAGGCTCTTATGGCACAATCTCTTCATAGGCTCCAGCTTCTTTAAGCACTAACTCTGTGCAAAGCACCAGGGGGTACAAAGAGGAAACTCAAATAGCCCCAAGCCCCCAAGGAATTTTCTTTCTCCGGGAAGGATGGGCACAGTCGCAGCTTGAGAGCTGGTCAGCTTCTGAGTGAGTGTTCATCCCGATGGTTTGGAGAGATGGGTGAAGTCACTTGCAGACAGTAGTCAGCGGCAGAAGTAGGATCTGAACCCAAGGCTTCTGGCTTCAAATCTGGTACTTTTTCAAGGCAGCAAGCATTTATTAAGCACTTCCTGTGGGGTCACGCTGAACATCAGAAATCAGAGAAATATGAAAAGACAGGCCCTGTCCTCAAGGACTGTGCATTGGAATGAAGCAGACGGCGTGTAAGCAATTCAGTGGATACAAGATAGATGCAGAATATATGAAAAGAAGTCCGAGAGGGTAAGACATCCGTGGCTAGGAGACCAGGAGGGGCCTCTAGGAGCGGGGCTGAATCTTGAAGGAAGGCAGAGAAACTAGGAAAAGGAGAAGTCTAAGTATTATGTCAGCCTGTGCAAGCAGGGGAGGAATAAGCATCTATTTTGTCCGTACTATGTGCCGGGCAATGTGCTCAGTGCTTTGTAAATAATATCTCACTGTTCTTCACAATAACCCTTGGAGATAGAAGCTATTATTATCCCCATTTTGAAGTCGAGGAAACTGAGACAGGTTAGGGGACTTATCCAGGGTCAACAACTTTGGATGGAGATGCTATTATTATCCCTTACCTCATGCAGTTGAGGAAACTGAGGCAGAGATTAAGTGACTTGCCTAGGTGTCACACAGCTAGTGTCTGAGGCCAGAATTGAATTTGGGCTCTTCCTGACTCTAGGCCCAGGGCTGTGCCATGTAGTCGCCTCTAATGCAAAGGCGGGAGATGGAGTGTCAAGTCTGGGGAAAGGCAAGCAAGCCAGTGTTGCTGTGTAGAGGAGAATAAACCATAAGGAGACTGGAAAGGGGGGACAGGACCTAGTCACAAAGGGCTCTCAATGCCAGACAGTCCTGGAGTTAATAGGGAGTCCCTGGAATTGTGGGCAGGTAGGGGAGGGAAGGGGCTATGGTCCCCTCTTCACTTTAGGAAAATCCTGGTTCTGCCGCTGACTGTCTAGTGCAAGTGACTTCACCCATCAGAGTGAAGGTTCTTCCCAGCCATTGGGATGGAGGGAGGGACAGGAGAAAGGAGAGACCTGAGGACAGGAGACCAAGCAGAGGCCAGTGCCACAGTCCAGGTGTGACTCGATGAGCTGCTTCTGAACGGCCCTAGGTCCCAGCCTAGGCCTTTCCCCTGGGGATTCTTGGGAATTATTCTTTGGTCCCACAGGAGTCTGAGCATGTCTGTAGAGAACAAGGAGATCGCTGGTTTCTTGCCATGAGTCTTCCACAGCCAGTAAGCCCTGACTCACTCCAGAATATAGTAGCTGCGTCTTTTTCTTTTCTTTTAAAAAAATGTTTTTTTTTAAAATAGATTTTATTGGTGTTTATTATTTTTGCATCATTTAGATTTCCCCCCTACCTCACTCTCCTTCCCCCTTCCAGAGATCCATTCCTTAAAACAATATGGCGTTTTCAAGGAGAAATAACTGAGTCTGACAACAACCCATCTGCTGAAAGGTGGAGGCGACCAGTTTGTGTCTCCTTTGTGCAGACGGATTTCCTCTTCTGGCTTGCCTCCCTCCTTCCTGAGCTGCCCACTTGGGCTGCGGAAGCCTGTCATAATCATTAATGATGTCACTAAGGCCTTTCATCTGATCTTTGTACCTGCTAATTAACCCTTCACCTGGGGCAAAAAATTTAAAGCTTTGAAAGACTCTTCTATAATCTACAGATAGGGAAACTGAGGCACAACTCCTGTCTCCTCACAGTCTCTCCAGCCTCTTTCATTTGATGAGTCCTGCATCTCCATCAAGTACTTACCTCATGAATCTTCCCTGGGAGCTGGGTGGGTGGCAGACAGGCAGCTTGTCATCCCCACGACACAAACTAGCCTGGGGCCGAGTTGATGAGTGAATATAGAGTAGCATCTTCATTGTGGGGTGGGAAGCCTGGAACTACCCTTTGTGGGCCACCAATGGGGATTGGCCCCATTCTGGATTGGGGGAGCTTAGTGATGGTGTCATTTCCCCCAAGGGTGTCCTGTGCCTACACCAGAGGAGCTCTCTCCCTTACCTCCCTCATCATCAGTTGTTTGCTGATTCCATCTCTAAACCAGCTCTCAAACTTACCCCCTCCTCTCCATTCCCACCGGACCCATCCAAGCACAAGCCCACGACTAATTACAAATGCATTCTTTCACCCTCCTCCCCCTCTTTCTTAGAAGCAATTAGGTTTCACAGTACGTAGAGCACTGGACCTGGAGTAGGGAAGACCTGAGTTCAAATCTGTCCTCAGACATTTACTAGCTGTATGACCCTGGACAAGTCACTTCACCTTGGTCTGACACAGTTTCCTTATCTGTAAAGTGGGAATTATAATAATGCCTACCTCCCAGGGTTGTTGTGAGCAACAAATGGATAACATTTGTAAAGCATTTCACAAACTTTAAAGTGCTGTATAGATGCTAGCAATTATTATGATCATTACATGTAGATTTAATACTCAAAATCTTCAGTGGTTCCCTACTGCCTTCAGAATAAAGTTCAGACTTCTCTACCTGATATTCAAAACCCTCAACAACCTGATGTGCTGCCCTATCTTTCCAGTCTTAATTCACATCATTCTCCTCTCTGGTCCAGCTAAATTGGTCAACTCACTGCCTGTGGAACATATACTCCCTTCTCCATCCTTGATGTCTTGGCTCATGCTGTTCCCTTTGTCCTCTCTTCTTTCTTTCCTACCCCAGCCCATTGAGTTTCTACGCATCTTATAGATTCCACTTATATGTCACCTGCTACAGAAAACCTCCTCTGACTCCACCCAACCCCCCAAATCCAGGAATGGCCTGCCCTTCTGACCTCACACAGTTCTTGGTCTTGAATTTTCCGAAGCTTTTAGTCATGTAATAAAGCATTGGTGTTTTATTTTCCTGAGTGGAAAGAGTCCTATATTCAGAGTCAGAAGTCCTAGGTTCAAATCCTGTCTTTATCATTTACTAGCTTTGTGACATTGGTTGCTACTTAACCTCTCTAGACTTCAGTTTCTTCATCTACAAAATGAGGGAAGTTGGACTTGGTAACTTCTTGGGTTCCTTCCAGCTCCAAATCTATGATCCTTATGGTCCTATGGTCCTGGCAACAACCAGGACTTCTCCTCTAGTGCCCAGCACAATGCTCCGCACATAGTAGGTGCCTAATACACATGCTTTATTGTTGTTCCATCAAGAAACGAATCAACAAACATTTATTATGTGCTTACTGTGTACCTGGAAGTTATGGAGAAACCTGGAGGTTAGGAAGGCAAAAACCAATCCCTGTCCTCAGGGAGCTTACAGTCTAATGGGAGAAACCACATGTGGATAAATCAGTACATATAAGCTACATGCAGAATAGGTGGAAGTTCCCCTTAGAAGGGAAGGCATAAGCATCTGGAGATGGGTGAGGGGCATGGGGAAAGGCCTCTTGAAAAAGATGGAATTTGAGCTGAGTCTTCAAGGATGCCAGGAAACTTGAGAGGTGGAGGTGGAGGTGGAGGTGGAGGTGGAGGAGAAGGAGAGACAGCATTCTAGGCAGAGGGGACTGCCATTGATGCTGGATGGGCAGCAGATAAAAATTCCTAGATGTAAAACCCATAGAATAGCCAGAGAATGCCTCTTCCCCAAGTAATTAATTAAAGCTACTGACTGTGGCAGGAAATGCTTCAGAGCCATCTTTTAAAGAAATAAATGAAGCATAAATACTGTCCAATGGTGGAATGTGCTTCCCCAAGTGGTGGGTTCTTCTTCTCTGGAAGTCTTCAATCAGAGCCTGGATCACCACTTATTTGGAATGCTGTAGATGAAATCCTTGGTCATGAATGAGTTGGCTTAGGTGCTATAAGGACATCCTGTTTAGCTGACTCCCCAACACAGGTGCGGGTTCCCTATACAGCTGTCCATTTAAATTATTTAACCTGTGACTTCATTGGGCTAGGAAATTCCCCAGTGAGGAAGCTCTCCATACCCATGCAGACAGACAGCTATTTTGTAGCTCAGTGTCTTAGTTGCCTAGGCCACTGGAAAGGGAAAGGACTTGGCTGGTGTCATACAGTCAGGATGGATTGGAAGCGAGATTTGAACTCAGGTCTTCCTGACTTTGAAGCCTGCTCTCTATCCGCTAGTCCAGCTTGCCTTTTATTGTTTTGGTAGGACCATGGAATCTCAGAATTTTATGGGTCCTGACCTCCCTATGAAGTTGGGAGACCTAGATTCAACTACCATCTTTGTCATTGTACTCGTGGGCAAATCTCTTTGACTGATGGATTCATTCACTTTATAATCCTCTATTAAGTACCTACTATGTTCCAGATACTTCATCCCAGTCTCAATTTCCTCCCCTGGGGACTGGGATAATAATCCTTGCCTTGCAGGGTTGTGAAGACCAAATGTGATAACATCCACATAGGATAGGGGCCATGTTGGCCATGGAGAGTACTCACTCTACAAGTGAAAGCATATGATTTCTCATGTGGGTCTCTCCTCTGGTCCCCATTTCTTGACTCTGGAATGACTTGAGTTTAGGGGAAAACTGGTGAATGATCATACCCTCTTCTTCTTTCCCTAGAGACCTCAAGCATCCTGAAGACTGGGGCATACATCTTCATCGGGGTTGGGGCTGTGACCATGATTATAGGCCTCCTGGGTTGTGTTGGTGCAGTCAATGAGATTCGATGCCTCTTGGGGCTGGTGAGTGGTAACCCTGATGGGGACTCTTCCCCTGTAAGCCAAGACATGGATCTTGTCTTCCTCCTTTGTCTTCTACCACATCCCAATATGGAGGGCCTGGATGCTGATATTAGCAGGACAAGCCCTTGTCTATTGTCTTGTGTTCACCCCTATGAGAGGGATTCCTTTTGAATTTAGGTTGATTTGTCTCATGAGACCACACAGTGATCACATCAATGGCATGGCTATTTTGAACCTAACTTTGAACCTAACCTGCCATTTTGAACCTAACTTCCTTGGTCTCAGTATCCTCACCTGTAAAGTGAAGAGGACCAATTAGGTGGGTTTTCAGATTCCTTCTAGCCCTAGATCTTCATGGATGCTATGTACTATGACTTTGACGTGTGCTAATTGGTTTATCCTCTGTTCATCCCTGACTCATTATATTTATTGCTTTTCCTTTCCAGTACTTTGCTGCCCTCCTTCTTATCATTGTGGCCCAGATAACAGCTGGAGTCCTTGTCTATGTCCATTCAGATAAGGTAAGTGCTCTTCTGCTGCCTAGAATTATGGACCCTCCTGAGGGTGAGCAGGTATAGCCAGTGACCGAACCGACATTGGGGGAAGGACCTTCAGTTGTCTGTGCCAATCTAGACAAACTTTTTGGTCTCAGGATCCCTTTAACCTTTTTAAATTATTGAGAGCCCTGTCTTCCTCCCTCCTCCACCAAGATCTTTTATTTATATGGGTTATATCTAACAATAGTTACCATAGTAAAACTTAAAATGTCTTAGTATTATAAAAATTGTTTTGACATCATGGACCCTTAAAAGCGTCTTGGAGATTCCCATGACTCCTTGGAGCACACTTTGAGAACTCCTGGTCTAGGTCATGCCTGTGAGATAACCAGAGAAAGATTCTACCCTCAGCCAAATTACAGAATCATAGAATGTTGGAGCTGGAGAGGACCTTGCTCTGGTATTGGAGAGAGCACAGCAAATTTTGAATGAGAACACCTGGATTTGAAACTGTCTATAATCTTGAGGAATGGATCTCAGTTTCCCTTTTGTAGAATGAGGGTGTTGGATTAAATGTGACTGATGCTCCTTCTAGCCCTAGATCTAGTCTTTTAACTACACCATTGTAGGCTGCTGCTTGGTCCTAGGTTCAACTCTGGTTCCTGGAAACCATCACTGTTCTTTATCTGCATTCCTGTCCAGAGATAAGTTAGAGAGTGGTAGTTCTACCACCAGCTTCCTACCATGGTGATGAAAGCATCTATCCAAGCAGGAATATCAGGTGGCCAGAAGACCAATATCTTGTTCTTCCCTGTGGAAGAACAAACACATCTGTCACTCTCTTTGTGAGTGTCCAGGCACTGAGAATGTAAAGAAAGAGCATAGTGTTGGGTGTTAAGAGCCCAAGTTTGTCCATAAGCACTGCTACCAACTAGCTGTGCACCTCCGGACAAGTTACAACCTCTCTGGTTTCAGTTCCTCAGCTGAGCTGTAAAATGAAGGGATTGGGCTAGGTGAACTTTAAGGTCTCTCCCAACTCTGCCATTGCACATTCCAAGGTTTCTCCTAACCCTGGAATTCTCTGATCTAGTCCCTCCCCATTCTGACATTCTGAGTTTTCAGAACTCTTCCCACTCTGACAATCTATGTCCTAAGGCCTCTTTTAGCTCTGATATAGTCAGAGTCCCTTCCAACATTAAATTCTCTTAAGGCTTTAAGGTCCCTCCAGGCTCTGACATTCAATGTTTCAAGTATCTTCCCAATTCTGACATTCTATGTTCCAAAATTCCTTCTAATTCTAACATTCCAGGTTCCATGTTCTTTTTTTCAGGTTCTATGTTCTAAGATTGCATCCAGCTCTGACTTCCAATTCTGACATTCTATGTCCTAAGATCCCTTCCTACTCTGATATTCTGCCTTCTAAGGGCCCTTTCATTACTATCATTCTGTGTTACAAATTCCCTTGTATCTTTCATATTTTAGGAGTCTGTTATTCCAATATAAGTGGGGGTAGTAGTTGACCTAGAACCTAAGTCTCTAGACTCATGAACCAGCATGGCTTCGACTAGCCTGAACTGCCTCACCTAGGCCATCCTATTTCATAGAATAACAGAATTTTGGAGCTGGAAGGGACCTCCAACCCACACCTGAAGAAGAGTCTCCTTTCCACTTGGCCCGGAAATGATCATCCAACTTCTGATTGAAGATGTCCAATGAGGAAGAAGCCCTTGGTACCAAGGTAGCCTGATTTGCTAAGGGATCACAGTGTTAGTTAGGACGGTCTACCTGTGCCACCATTGCTTCTAGTTCTGCCCTCTGCGCCAACCAGACTAGTCGAATTCCTCCTTCAAATATTTGAAGACGCCTGTCATAGACTTCTCTAATGAAGAAAAGATTGGGGCACCAATCCATCCTCCAAGATTTCTCTCCCTTACTCTCACTCTCCTCAACCTCTCCTCACATGGTGTGATCTCATGGCTCTTCTTCATCCTAGCCACCTGCCAACTTATCTATGTCCTTCCTAAAGTGTGGGGCCCAGAAGTGTCTACAAGGTGTGATTCTTCCCGTGCCCTGGTCAGCTCTTTAGCCAATGGTTTGATTTTCCCTTCTTCACATCTTAGAGGACAGAAAGAAACCAAGATTCCCCTTCCTTCCCCTGCTATTGATGCCATGGGTTTCTGGTGATATTGCTTCACCTAAGAAGAAACAATTTAATTTTCTTTTTCCTCCAACCCATTCTAATTTCCCCATGGAAGAAAAAACATGTCTGTCACTCTCTTTGTCCCAATGGTCAGCTTGATTCAAGAGATGGGACAAATTCGAGGCTGGTTCCTTGAATTTCCTTTCTGAAAGAAAGACAAAGGTGACTTTTCCAGGTCCTCCCTGCTCCTCTCCTACCCTCTTTGATCCAGGACAGCCACCTAGGTGGCATACATGACTTCTCATGTTCTGTCCTTCATCCTATGTATCATAATCTATTGGCCTGGTTTTGTGGTTTCCACATTCATGACATATTTAAATTGACTTTTCTTTACTCCTACAGCCATACCCCTAGTCCAGACTTTCATCGCCTCTGTCTTGGACAGTTGCAGTAGCCTTTAGGTTAGTCTCTCCGTACCCCAATCCACTTTCTACTCAGCTTCCCAAGTGATCTTCCTGAAACTCAGGTCTGACCATGTCAGCCCTCCCCCATTCAATAAACTCCAGTGGCTCTGTATTCCCTCTAGGATAAAATATAAAATCTTCTTTTGTAGCATTCATAAACCTTGCCTCTTCCTATCTTTCCGGGCTACTTGCACCTTACTCACCCCTGCATACTGTGATCCAGTGACAACAGCCTCCTCACACACAAAACTTTACCTCCAGTCTCCATATATTTTCCCTGGCTGTCCCTCATAACTGGAATTCTGCCCCTCCTCATCCTCATGTCTTAACTCCACTGGCTTCCTTCAACTCAGCTCAAATCCCCCCAAAAAACCTTTCCTGACCCCCCCTTAATGCAAATACTTCCCTCAGAGATTGCCTCCCATTTGTCCTGAATATATCTTATATGTGATTGTTTTTTTGTTCCCCATTAGAGTGTGAGTTCCTTGAAGGCAGGGGCTGGTTTTTTTTTTGGTATCCTTAGTACTTGGCACAATGACTGGTTGATGTTCTTTGGGAATGAGTCCCTGCCTGCCAGTTCCCATGCTACCTTCTGGAACAGTCAGATTTGGATACAGGAGGAAACAAGTTCATTGGTGTCTTGCTTCCCCAACTGTTCCCAATTGTCTTTGTTGGAGTGGTCCAGTCACCCTAGGAAGAGGGCCGAGCATGGGAACTGAGTCCCTTCCAGGAGGGGAGGGTGCATGGGATGTTGGCTGACTCCAGGTCACCCAGGCTCCAGCTTAGACTGGGCTCTGGTCCAGCCTCTAAATCCCCTAAACACTTTTTCCATTCCTCTTTCATACATTCATCTCTTTTCCTCCATGCAGTGGAAAATAGGAGGAGTCTCTGGGAATGGGGTCAGGAAATTTGGTGGTCGGAAAGAATCTCAGTTGAAGCAAAGCCCGGTAAAGAGCAGGGTAGGAAGATGCTCTCAGCCTGGCCTCTGCCAACCTGTGCCAGGGCTCAGGCCCACAGCTGCTGGAGGGTAAAGAGCTCCAGAGCTGGGAGAGTGGTTGAGATCAGGGGAAGGGTAGGTAGAGAGAGAAATAGTGGGCCTTCTTTCCCTAATTCTGTGCTTTCTCATTGGAGCCACTTTCTCTGACTTTCCAGGCAGGAAGAGAAGAAAAAGAAGCATTGTACCATTAAAAAACAAAAACAAAAAAACCCTGCAAAAGTCAGGGGACCTAGGCCTGTATCTGTCCTTGGCCACCTACTCCCTTCCTCCTTGGCCCTCAGTTTCCTCATCTGTAAACTGGGTAGGGTGGACTAGCTGGCCTCTGACGTCCTTTCCTGCTCTAACTGTATGATCCTACGACCCTGGAAAAGTTGGTTTAATCCCTTTGGGCCTCAGTTTCCCCATCTGTAATATGAGAGGCTTGGATTCATTCCCTACATGACACAGAGCAAGTAATTTCATCTCCCCTAGGACTCAGTTTCCCCATCTGTGAAATGCAGGCATTGGTCTCTAGATGGCCTCGGAGACCTTTTCCAGCTCTAAATCTCTGATCTTCGAGCCTAAAACATTGCTCTGGCTCCTGGAATTACTCTGCACTGGAGCATGCGTGCTCGAGTACGGCGCGCGCACACACACACCCCCCTCATAATACCACAGGTGGTGAAACGGGTTTTCTCTCACACAAAGCAACCCTCTGTGAGTCGCCTTCTTCACACCCGATAGGAGTCTCAGTGGAAAGTTGGTCACCTCTGCCCCCACCCCCGCCCCCAGCTCAGGTTTCTGCATCAGCACTGCCGCAGGGGAGGAGGTTGGCGAGAGACAGTGAGAGTGAGCAAAAGGAAGAAGTGGGGTCTTTTCTGTTCCCCTTTAGGGCAGGAGAAGGAAACTGCGGGTTGAGACCCGAGAATAATAATAGCTCCTGTTTTGGTAGCAGGGCTGGGAGGCTGCTGCCTGGGTCTTATTCATCGGCTCCGAACTGAGGCTCAGGGAAGCTGCTCGGCTTCCCATTGTCTCAGAGCTATTAGGTGTCGTCGACAAGATTTGAACTTGGGTCCCTTGATCCAAACCAAAGCGCTTTCCTTTATACTGCCAGTATTGACAGCTGGATAGAATTGATCAGCGTGTGCGTGTGTGTGCGTGTGCATGTGTGTGTAGGGACAGGTGTCAACAGGGAAAGGAGAGTCCTGTTCTTAATCCTTTGAATAGGACAGAGTCTTTGCCCTCAGTCAGGCATGTAGTAGTAGGCACCTACAGTGCCAGGCACTAGGTAATGGAATGCAAAGAAAGTGAACCATTCCCTGACCTCGAGGATTTCTTTTGGGGAAACAGCATCTCCCCTATAAGAAATGTAAACTCTTGAGCTCAGGGAAATAAGCAAACAAACAAATATACACACATACAAACATACATATACATACATATGCATGTACGTATACATGTGCATATATGTACAGAATGTACAGTCAGTCAACAACAAGCATTTGTTAAGCAGTTACTGTGTGCCAGGCACTATGCCAAATGCTGTAGATACAAAGAAAGGCAAAAACCTGGTTCTTGACTTCAAGGAGCTCACAGTCTAATGGGTAGGGGTGGGGTGGGAAGGAAGACGATGTGAGGATGATGATTCACATATGAGACACATAACGGTACCCATGGAAGGTGATCTCAGACCAAAGGCATTCCCAATGGGGAGGGGCTGGGAAAAGCTTCTTCCAAAAGGAGGGATTTGATGAGAGTCTTGAAGAAAGCCTGGAAAGCTTAGGGTGAGAGGGCACCAGAGGCAGGGGAGATCAGGAAATGCCTCCTCCAGAGGGTGAGCAGAGAAGGAGACCAAGGATTCTG
Source organism: Trichosurus vulpecula (assembly GCF_011100635.1). Lineage (NCBI taxonomy): Eukaryota > Metazoa > Chordata > Mammalia > Diprotodontia > Phalangeridae > Trichosurus > Trichosurus vulpecula. The sequence goes on from NC_050578.1 coordinate 256,032,592, forward strand.
AGAGGTGGAGATGGGGAACAGACATGGGGATGGCCAATGCAGACACAGAGACGGCGGACAGAGAGTCAGGGGGCTGGATGGTAGAGCACGTGGAGGGAGCGAGACCATCAAAGGGAAAAGGTTACAGTCTTCTTTGTGTGCTAAGCTATATTCCTAAATTAACCAGTGCTGTAGTAGAATGGTACACTGGAATAAGCCCTAGTTCAAGAGTTGGGGAGACCTAGGTTCAAATCCTGGCTCTGTTACTTAAAAGCTATTTGACTTTATGCAACTCCTGAACTCTGGTTTCCTCAGCTGTAAAATGGAAACAACCACATTTACACTAGCTCCTTCACAGGATTGTTAAACCTCAAATTACTATAGGAATGTGGAGCAGGAAGATGAAGGAAGATGAGGAATGGGAGTATGAAGAGGAGGAGGAGGAGAAGGAGGAAGAAGAGGAGGAGGAGGAAGAGGAGGAGGCGGAGAAGGAGGAAGAAGAGGAGGAGGAAGAAGAAGAGGAGGAGGAGGAGGAAATTTTTTTAATAGAGCCAGCTGGACTTGGGATAAGGAAGATATGAGTTCAAATCCAGACTCAGATACTTACCAGCTGTGTGGCCCTTGGCAAGGCACTTAACCCCGCTGTACCTCAGTTTCCTCATCTATAACATGGAGAGAATAGCATGTATCACCAAGGGTTTTTGTGAGGATAAAATATAATATTTGTAAAGTGCTTTGCACACCTTAAAGCGCCATGTAAATGACAGTCTACCACTACAGCTACCATGTGCTATGAGAGGGCAGAGGAGGAAGGGGTCTCCATGAGTTAGGCTGGGACACTCAGCCATGGCCATGGCAAGGTGGAGGCAGCATTTGAGCCCTGGGTGACACCACCTCTCATGGACAGAGCCAGGGATCCCTTCAGTGGGTTGGTGGGCTTTCTCAGCACCTTCATATTGCAGATTCCCAGCTATGTATGGTCCCCTTGTTCCTTAATGCCTGGGTTCCTGGGGACCCTGAGGGGCCCAAAGTGGCCAGGGTGGTGGCAGAGAGGCTTCACCCCTCCCCTCCTGTAGCCCAAGGCTGCTCCACTACAACCCCCCTGTGGTTTCAGGGTCCCCGGGGACATGAAATGAGGAAGTTGAGGCTCATTCTGCACCTACACCTGGGGTATAAATAGAAAATTTAATTTAGAACATCAGAGCCAAAGGCCTGAAGGGTATCTAGACCATGGGAGGGAAGGGTGAGCCCAGGTATGGCAAATGGAAAAAGTAGGAAGATCTCTCTAAGGGGGAGTACTGTAGAGGCCCCCACACTTATTGCTGGGGAGGGGTACCTTACTATGTTCCTGGCAGAAGGGATAAAGAGCAGGCCCAGAATCAGGAGGATCTGGGTTCCTGTCCTGCCTCTGTCAACTACTGACTGGGTGAACTTGGGCAAGTCGTTCATTCTCTCCATGACCCCAGGCCTCTCTAAAACTGAGTTGGAGAGCAGGTGTTGATGCCCATTGTCAGGGGAATTTCCTCATTAGAGGAGATCCTTATATCAGTGAGTGAGGTACTGTGCTAAATGCCAGGGATAGAAAGACAAAATGAAATGATCTTGTCCTCAAGGAGCTTACATTTTACCAGGATGAGGAGCTTAAATAGAGATAAGGGAATACAAATTCATTTCAGTGCAACAGGGCAGTAACAACTGGGGGAAGTGGGAGAGACCCCTTTAATGTAGGAAGGTTCATGGAATGGTCTGGAAGGAGTGGGGAGTTTGAGAGTCCGGGGGCAGGTGAAGGCCGAGGGAGCTGTCCACACTTGTTGGGAGCCCAGGAATGAGAGGCTGACCTGAACTGACCCACTCTCTCTGTGGCTACTTCCTCTTGGGTTTAAACAAGTGGGAGTAGGCTGAGCCTGGTTAGGGGCCCGATCCATTGGGCTCCACTTTAACAGTGTTTAATATGGGCATAAAAAGGAAAAGCAGAAATCTTCATTTCAACACCCTGGCCCAGAACCAGAAAGTGTACTCACTTTTTCTGTGCAGGGCCCTGAAATCCCCCAGCCAGGAGCCTCAGCTTCTCCTCTTGCCCCTTGTGTTTCTCAAGAAGCAATGGGATCTATGGGGGGGGGGTGGGGGGGCGGGAAGGGCATCCCCAGCCCCCAGAGTCTCAGGCCAGGCAGGTTCTGCAACATGCTCAAGGGGCCAGTTTACACTACAAACAAGGTGGCCAGGCACTCAGAGGCCTCAGACAGGAGGGGCACCAAAAACACCCTGGGCACCTGCTTTCTTGCAAAGCTGTGGTTCTGGAGATGCTGACCTCCCTCCCTCTCTCCCTGCAGCTTGCCCCACAATGACACCCATTTGCATACAGGTCAGATGCCCTTTATGCAGAAATGTTCCTGAAAAGCTGCATATGAGTCACGTCCTACTTTAAATTTGGAGAACCTCCTGAGTTGAATTCTTTTGTGAGGAAAATATTCACCCTCTGATTTATCATTTTAAAAAATTACTATTTTCATTAATCAGATTTGCTTAAAAAAAGGTGTTGGGGTAGTGCTGAGGAAATTAGCCAGGTCTTCTATACATGGCTTACTGTTTTTCATCCAGGTCTGTGATTTCCTTGATATGGGAAACTCCTAGTGTGTAAACTCCCTCCATGGCATCAAATTGGAAACTCATCAAATGTCCTAGAGAGTTTTCTGGAACATTGAAAAGTTAAATGAATTGCCCGTGATGATCCAGCCTCTACTTGGGTCAAACCCCCAGTGCATCATGAAGCCGTAGGGGGCAGGATGGGGAGGAGGAAGTGTTACAGCCACAATTCCTGTATGAAGATAAGTTAAAGGCATTGGAGATGTTAAGCCTGAGGAAGAGAAAATGTAGAAAGGAAATGATAACCATGTTCAAAAAGTCCTGTTGTGTGAAAGAGGGCTTAGCTTTGTTCTGCTTGGACCCCAAGGGCAGAACCAAGAGCAGTGGGTAGCAGGTAGAGGGAGGCAGGAAACCCTTGTTAACAATTAGAGAAGAAATGGGCTCTCCTGGAAAGTGGCAGCTTTTCCTTCCCTGGATCTCTTCAAAGAAAGGCTGGATGACTGCCTTTCAGGTACATTAAGAGAAAGAGCTCTGGGATCTCTATATGGGTCAGACTAGAAGGCTTCTGTGGTTCCTTCAAACACTAGTTACCCTTCAGGCCTTTAACTCTGATGTTCTAGATTAAATTCTCTATTTATATACTAGATGTGGGCACAGAGGGGGCCCCTAACCCTAATTCCATGATTCTCAAATTCCATTTGGGTGACTTGTCCCCCACTGAAGGAAGGACTCATGTCAATACTATCGTAGGTCCTTTCATGTAGATTTGAGAGCTTTGGGGCAGCACTGTATGATGCCCAAGGGGGAAGGCGATTTCAAGTGGGAGTCTGAGGGAAGATTTCCTGGCAGAGGAAGTAATTCCCATCTGACCTGGTGATGGTTTGTCAGTGTCCATATGGAAAGGAAGGGGCCACTTCTTTGTAACATTGACATTTCTTCCATCTGTATCTGAAAGTCTCTTGTGATGTTTGCTATAGTATGTACCTTGAGCATTTAGGGAGGAGGAGATTTTTGGAGCAACACCTGGATTTCAGCTGATCTGACTCTCATGTTCCCTTTCCCCATCTCTCTAGCTGAAGGAGGAGATAAGCACTACAGTGCTCGATCTGATTTCAGACTACGACCCTGACAACCTCGAACAGAAAGCTGCTCAGGATGCCTGGGATTACGTACAATCACAGGTACACTGTTAGGGGAGAGGGAAATGGGACTGGGGCATCTGAACTTCATGTACCATCTGGGCCTTTTCAATATGGAGACCTTGATCATGGATGACCACTGCTCTGAGGCTGGGGACATGGGGGCATGGCAGGAGATTGCCCTGGCTTCAGCAAGGGTGTCCTGTCCCTCATCTTCAGTCAGCCTGGGTTGAGAAATTACAAGTGACAGGGCAAGTCTTATGGAAATTCATGAAACGCCTTCTTGGGTCTTGGTGGGCACTGTTGGGACCCTGTGTGCTTCCCTCTACATCGCAATGGTCTACAGGCAAGTCTGTGTGCCAACATGGGAACGTAAGGACACATGGCCCTCTCCCTTTAAAAAGGAGGCAAAGACTGAAAAGAAGAGAATCATGAAGGTGAGATGAGGTCAGGTCCAACTGCAGAATGAAATATATGGTGTAAGAGTTGGCACAATAAAAAGCTTCCTAGAGTAGAAGTTGGGTTTGGCGTCAGGGTGGTGAAAATCCAACTCAGATGCTGTGTGACCCTGGGCAAGTCACTTCACCTCTCTGCCTCAGTTTCCTCTGTTGAAAAATGGGAATAATGATAGCAGCTGCCTCACAGAGTTGTTACAAGAATCAAATGAGATAATATTTGTAAAGCACTTTGCAAACCTTAAGGTTTTCTAGAAATGCCAACTCCTACCAGCTATTATCTTGGTCCTGTTACCGATAATTATCTGTGTGACCTTGGACATCTCCTTCCTCTCTATTAAAATAATGGGATTAGGCTATAGGAACTCCAACGTTGAGCTTTAAATGTCTGATTCTAGAATTATGTCAGATTGGGAGGGAAAACTCTCAGGTTAGAGTTTGGTGCTGCAGAGAATATCGGAGTCAGATGATCTGGATCTGAATTCTGTCCCTCCTCTCTGTGTCACCTTCATCATAGAACCGTAGATTCCTTCCATGGCTTTGGGGGAGCCCAGGCGCCTGGACCACATTAAACAACCTTAGGGCACCCCCTGCTGGCTCCAGGAGTTAATGCATGCTCCTCAGATGGGCTGATCCAGAGAATTCCGTAGCCGGCTGATCTTGGGGACCTTGTAGTCCAGTCCCTTTATTTTTACAGATGATAAAACTGATGCCCAGACGAGGAAGTGAGTTTGTCCAAGGTCACCCAGTGAATTAGTGGCAGACCAGTTCATAAGGAGTCACTTAAACCTGACTTAGAAACCCAGATTTGTAAGGGGCCAGGGAATCCATCCCTTACAGGAAGCACAAATACCCTCTTCTACATACAGCATCCTTGAGAAGCAGTTATCTAGCTTTTGTCTGAAATCTTCAAATGATGGGGAGCTCACTACCACCTGAAGCAGACCATTCTCCTCCTGGACTGTTAGAAATGTTTAGGAAGCAGCACAGGATTTGAGAACTGTACAGTTTGTTCCTGAAGTGATATTTGAGTTTGCAAAGTGCTCATTTGACCCTCACAGTGATCCTATGTGTGAGGTCAGTGCTACAGGGATCAATATCCCCATTTTAGAGATAAAGAAACCGAGGCTCAGAGAAATACATTGACTTGTACATGTTAATAAAGACCAAGTCTAGTTAACTCCAAGTCCAGCCTACAATCTCTTACCCTTGACTTCCCAAAAAGCTGTGTGTAAATAGAATAAATCAACACTATCATTGCTGACATGGGCATCTTCATTAATTATCCTTTTGCTCCAATCACCATGCCCTTTGATTTCCTTCTCCAAAACATTCTTCCCTGGTCAGCACTCTCCTATATGCATTTTCTTCCCATGTAAAAATGGTGAGAGCAAGGACTCATATCCTCAGTACTTGGCACATATTAAGTACTTAAATGATTTTCATTAATTCATCCATTCCTTCACTCATTTGTTTAATTCATTCATTCACTCATTTCTTTCATTTGCTCATTCATTCCCCTACTTATTCACTCATTCAAATGTATTAGAGAACCTTGATATATAAGGGATTTCTATGGTAAAATCCTGTCAAAGCAATAATCACATGTTAATTTCTATTTTTAAGAATCACCTTGGTTGTTCAGATATCAGGTTTGCTTTAAATCTAGGTGTGCCAATTCTATAAAATTTCTTTAAAAGAAAAGTTAAGGACAAAGAAGTAATAATAACTTGTTATTCTTTCATGCCTTAAATAACTTTTTTTCCCAACTGTTTTAATGGCAAATATAAAACATCTCTAAGTATTATGATAAATGAGTGAATGAGAAAACATTGATGAGAAAATGAGAATGAGAAAATGAGTGAATTAGAAAACATTGCTGTAGACCAGGCATCATGCCCATTTCACATTTGAACAGCTGAGGCAGTTAGCCCTGTCGGCCTCTCTAAAGTGTCAGAGTTTAGGCAAAGGTCTCTTGGCTTAGTTCCTTGTTTATAAGGCCTGTGCCTTCTCCATCACCAGGGGTTCTTTCCAGTGTGGGAAAATCCACCCTCCTAGGGAAGCTGGCTCTAGTTCTTAGCCTGGTGAAAGAAGGGAGAGAGGGTAAGGGGTGCTGGGTGCTTGCTCTTTGATCCAAGGCAAACCTCAGAATATCAGGGTTAGAGCCTTAGGGGTCATCTAGTGAGGCAGTGTTACATGGTAAAGAGAGAACTGGAATTAGGGTCAAGAAACTGGCCTTAAATCATGACTCTGTTACTACTTCTATTTTCTGGGCCTCTGTTTCCTTACCTGTAAATTGAAAGGGCTAGACTAGATCATGTCTAGGCTCCCTTCCAACTCTAGATTTTATTAATTATCTGACTACCCCTGAGTTGCAAAGGTACTTGGTCTCCATGGAGTCCTCAAGGCTTGGTATTCCTCGGGTTGCTGAGGGTGCTCTGAGCACCCTGCTGCTCACAGCTCTCAATAGTCATGGAACCAACCTCTGAAATGAAATGAGCCAGCATAGCATCAGTTCCTGGGGGCTGTGTTTCCCTCTAGCCAGGGAGAAGTCCATAGCTCCTCACTGAAGTGTGAGCGGGGTGTTGCTCCTAGCCCAGGCAGGAAACTCCTCCTTTTCCCTGGGAGAGGAACCCCTGAGGAAGCAGCTGACATGGTCCTGGCTCTGCCTTTGATGTTTGACATCATACTCACAGAAACATAGAATGGTGGAACTGGAAGGAAGGGCCTGTAGAGGGGAGAATGTCCAAGCTGGAACAGGGAATGTCAGAGCTGAGAGGGATCTTAGGACAGAGAATGTTGCAACTAGAAAGGGCTTGAGAACATGTCAGATATAGATGGAATCTTAGAATAGAGTATCATAGCTGAGAGGAACCTTAAAACATAGAATTTTAGAACTGGGAAAAGTCTACCAGAACTAGAAGGGATATTAGAATTAGAGCAGAGAGGGACAGGGGAATATTGAATGTCAGAGTTTGGAGGGACAGGGGAGCATAACATCAGAGCTGAGAAGGATCTTAGAACAGAGAATGTCAGAACCAAAAAGGAGATTGTGGACCAGAGCGGGTAAGTACCTGGCCCAAGGTCGCATGCCGGGTATGTTGCAGAGCTAACTTCAAATACAGATCTGGCCTCACCATATTCCTTCTTTGTGTTGTGTTGGTGACAGGTGAGATGCTGTGGCTGGAGCAGCTACTTTAACTGGACAACTAACATCGACCTCATGAACAGGACGACGATCACCTATCCTTGTTCCTGTAGCAATGCTTCATTACCTGATGTGAAGGAGGAGGACTTGTTCAGGAATGGCTTCTGCACGGTCTCCAACAATACCCAGACCAATGATCCTGAGAAATGGCCTGTTTACTCCGAGGTGGGTAAAGGGTTTGGCTGAGAATGCAGCCCTGGTGGCCTCTTCTCTTCCAACACTAGCTGCCCAACCTCGTTCCCCAAAGCTTGGGAAGGATTGAACTTCTCTAAGGTGACAGGTCTTCCCCTCCCCTTCCTCTTCCTCATCCTCTGTGATGCAGCTGTATTTTCACCATGCAGGGCTGCATGGAGAAAGTTGAGAAGTGGCTACGGGACAATCTTGGCATCATTCTCGGAGCCTGTGTTGGAGTGGCTGTCATTGAGGTTGGTTTCTCTTTTCCCACCCTCCTGTAGGGATACCCACTTGAGATAGTGTGGTGGGTGGTAGAAGGAGGAGGTGGGGGTGGGATAAAATTGCCCTTCTCTGGTGTGACCTCCACCAAGACCCTTCCTTTCTCCGTGGGAGTTGGATGAATGACCTCTATGGCCTCTTTGCCACTTTGAGACTCTGACCCTAAAATCTTCTCTTTTGCCATTGTGGTCTGTGAGCGCCACAGCTCTTCTTGGCATCCTTGGCCATTCTGTCTATCTCTGTCCAATTCCTGGGATTCCTGACTCGTTCTCATGTTCCTGCTTGGCAGAGATTCTGGAGCTCACTCCTCCAGGAAAAGCATGTGGGAGCAATAGGAAAAAGAATTTTGGGGTCAGAGGATCTGGGTTCAGATTCTGGATCTCCTGTTGATTAGATTTGTGACCTTGGGCAAATCCCTACCCCTCTCTGGGCGCCATTTTCTCCTCTGTAAAATAAGTCGAGGGCAGACTAAAGCTCCTCCTAGCTTGAAATCTTATGCTGTCCCCACTCCCCATTACATATAGGCCCTTAATCATCCCATCCATTACAGTTGGTCTCAATTCATCTTGAGATAAGGCCCTGATAGATATCTCTGCTGGGGAAGCACAGTGTGGCCTCATGGGAAGAGCTCCCGAGTGGTCATCAGAAGACCTGAAGTCACATCCAGCTTTGTCACTAAGGAATCTAATAACCTTGGGAAAGTCTTTGAGCCTCAGTATTCTCATCTGTAAATTTGGGGATAATAAGCCCAGCCCTGCCCCTTCTCACTTGGTTGCTCTGAGGAACAAATGAGGTAACTAAGTAGAAGATGCTTTGTGAATAGTTAAGTATTTAATGAGCTAGTGGGCTGGTGTTGAAGGTAAGAAGTCAGGCAGAGGGAGTATGGGGGATAGGATGCAACCAGGAATTTGAACCAAATTGAACCAAATTCTGATCTCCATGCCCAAACCGACTTGGCTAATTGGCTAACACAAACACATTAAAAACAAAACCTAACTAAAATGTCGTTCCTTCTCCTCACAAAGCAACCACTTTCCCAAGTTCAGTTGGTTTTCCCTGACAGTTATTCTCCACTGCTCACCAAGCCAGGGAGATGCCCCCTGGGCTCTCCAGGGCTGCCCCAGAGGAAAGTAGGCTCTGACAAGTCCCAGCCAGCCAGGGAAGCTTCAGGGATTGGGCTGGGTGGTAATGGCGAGGACCAGCCCAACACCATTCCAGAAACTCTCACCAGGCTGCCCACAGGGGGAAGATTTTAAATTCTGAATTCCTGGAGGGCAGAGCCTATTTTTAGTCTTTCTTTGTATCCCAAATACTTAGCACACAGTAGGCACTTGTTCACTGATAAAATTTTTGAAACCTAGAAACTCCTAATGCAATTCAAAGTATCATGGTATCTTAAATTGGAGCTGGAGGAGACTTTTGAGGTCATTGAATCCAAGCCCCTTACTTTATGGATGACATGGCTTGCTTAAGGTCATACACGTTGGTAGAAAGTGTCACGAGTCGGATTTAAAACCAGGTCCTTTGACTCCAGATCTTCTTGCCAGACACCTTTAAACAGAGCACATACACCGTGCTCCCCAAAAGAAAAGTTAAGCTGTCAGGGGGTCATAGTCTGTGTGGGTGAAGATCGCAGATCCTTGCAGTTTTAAGGATGGGTCGAACTGGAGCCACAGCCTCCTGAGCCGATATTTGGATGGATTGGAGTCCCCGGAGGCGCTGGGACCTCCCCACATCGTCTGACCCTGTGCTTCTGTTCCTGCAGCTCCTGGGGATGACGCTGTCCATCTGCCTGTGCCGGCACGTCCACTCGGAAGACTACAGCAAGGTCCCCAAGTATTGAGATGGCCCTGACTGCCTCCCGTCCCACCCTCCTGCCATGCAGGGCTCTGGACGTTCTTGCTTTCTTGGGAGCCCCCGCAGCTCCCAGCAAATTATATCCCCCCCCTCCCTCATTTGTGGCCTTCCCCCAAATCTGGAGGCTTCAGACCCCAGGCTTCTTCTGTGGGCCTTTGTCTGAGGAGGCTCCCCTTGCTTCCACCGGCCTGATCCCTTCCTGCCTGGTCTGTTTTCAGAACTCTCAGACAACGGCTTGGAAAGGTTTTGTCTTCCTGTTCTGGTTGGAGATGGAGAGTCTACTGTCATCTTTTATTTCTCTGGCCCCCCTTGACCCTCGGCTCTGTCCTTTCCCATGTCCCCTTTCTTCCTTACTGCCTTTCAGAGCTTTCTTATTGATACAAAGAAATTGATTTCCTTCACACTCCTAACCAGCCACAGTTTGGCATGGGCTATTCAGAAGAATGGACAGCCGCTTTTCCTTCCCACAGGCTAGACTGGAATCCCATTGCCTTCTTCCTCCTCCCTGGGGGCACCACAAAATAGGGCTTGTGGACAGGGGCTGCCAAAGGGCCATCCACAGCTATCTCAGGGGTTACTCTTGCAAGGATGGGCTGACTTTTCTCCAATGTGACCCTACTGTTGAGTTCCTATCTTGTCATTTAAGGCCCCCTGCTCAGGGCCTGGAGGCCCAGGTTACCACCTGACACCACCCGAGCATCACCATTGTGCTAACTCAGCTGGAAGATGTGCCATTGGCCAAGACCTGGTACAAACCCAATGGGGGTCACAGCTGTGTGATCAGAGATAGGCCTTGGCAGTCAAAAAAAGGTTTACTCCCTTGGTGCTGCTGAATAACAGGTCTCACCAACCTAGCACCCCAACCACAAGAATAGGAGAAAGAGGGTCCTGGCTTCAGGGAGAAATCTGCCTTCCTTACATGGTCTACAAATATGACTATTTAGGGGGCACCTGGGAAGACAGCAGTGGCTGGCTATGAGTGTGTACATATGTGTATGTGTGTATGGGGAGAGGGATGATGGGAGGGAGGGAGGGGTAGACCCTGGGTCCCAAAAGTAGCACGGGAACAAAATTAGCCTGAAGTTTCTATAAGTAGTAGCTTCCTGGGGAAGCAGGAAATAAATTGGCTTACTTCTCTAAGAAGCTAGGTCCCCTTTTCAGGCAGCAGCTTCCCAGAGAGAAGGCCCAATGCCTTGGGGTGGAGGTAGGAATGGGGAAGTCCCACCTGTACAGACCTGAGAAACTCAGAACTAGACAAAAGGTAGAGAGCTCAGAAATAAAGTGGATTTGTAACAAATCTGATCTCAGTGACGATGTTGTGGTATGCTCGGGAGCTTGGCCTGTTGCTATGGGTGATCCTTGATGGCCATTGGGATCAGTTGGAATGGAGTAGCTGGCTTCCTTGGGTTATGGGATTTGAAGCTAGAAGATCTCCTGGAAATCATGTGATTCAACCATAACACTCCAACTTCTACCTGGGAAACGTGGAGCATGACAGAGGACCCATGTGGCATAATTCCTAGGATTCCTTCTGGCTCAGACCCAGCAGCAGTCAGGGCTGTAAGATCAGGGCCTTGGCAGGTAAGATGGGAGGCAGATCCGGAGAGCCACTTGGCAAGATCCCTGTAGCTTGACACAAAGGACTAGAGAGAGTCTAGAGGCCCATGTTCTAATTCCCACTCCAGAGACTCACTATTTTTGTCATTGGATAACTCACTCACCACTGCACCCCACAACGGGCTGTTTTCTTCTAAGCTACAGAAGGATGTGGGCCTAATCTCTCTCTTCTAGCTCAAACACTCTATGATTCTGGTACAGGCAGAAGATAGTCTTGGTGGTGAGAAAAGGGGCTGGATTTAAAATGGAAAAGCTAACACCAGTGGTAAGGGCCTGGCCTCTCAGTCATCATATTGGAGCTGAACTAGCATTAGGCTCCCTGGGATTACTGGCCTTTGTCAGAGTTGTAGAGGTGCCTCTATGTTGCTTATGGAGCATCAGGCAATTGCTTCTGGACCTCTCCTGAAATGTGACACTTCTGTCTCATAAATAGGTCAGAGAATTTAATGACTATTCAGAACATTGGAAACCAGAATTCAACCAGAACTCCCCTGCCCAGAAAAGCTGAAAAGATTCCACCAACTGTCAGGGTTCCACTGGGCAGCAAATGGGAGTCCTTAGGATTCCTAGATAGGAAGGTGCCTCAGGCAACATGTGGTCCAGCCTACCAGAACAAGGATTTCCCTTGGCAATAGGCTAAGGCAGTTGTACAGTGAAAAGGGGGACAGACTCGAAGTCTGATACCTGACACTGCCACTTATTACTTGTGTGACTTTGGAGGCAGCTAGGTGGTGCACCGGACCTGGAGTCAAGCAGACTAGAGTTCAAATCCAGCCTTAGACACTAGCTGTGTGACCCTAGGCCAGTCACTGTCTTCCTTAGTTTCCTTGGCTCTAAAATGGGGATAATAATAGCCCCCATCTCCCAGGGTTGAGGATAGAATGAGACAATATTTGTAAAGTGGTTGTGAGCCTTAAAGCGCTATATATATTCTAGTGGTTATTATTATTAACAATGATTTATTATTATTATCTTGTTATCTTTTGGCTTTAGTTTCTTCCTCTGTAAAATAAGAGGCTTGGACTTAATGACCACCAAGGTCCCTTCTAGCTCCGGATCCTATGGCCCCCAACAACCAGAGGGAATTCTTGCTCCAGAACGGCTATACTAGATGTATTCGGGTGTCCCTCCCACCCTTGGTTTTCTCATTCATAAAATGGAGACAATAATCTCTGTGCTGCCTATCTCACAAATGTTCTGAAAAAAGAATTTGTAAAATTTAGAACACTACAGTAACAGGTTCTCTCTTGTGTCATTGGGACAACTCAACTTGTTCTCAGAGAAGGGATGAGAAAACTCATCGCCCTATCTCCCTTGTAGAGGTGGGGAGATGGATGGGCAAACATTGCATATCCTATAAAGCTCAGCTGATCTGTTGGTTGTCTAGCTGACTTACTTGCCCCTTTTCATTTCAAAGATAATTGAATTTGTTTTCCCTTATTCCTCTTTTTTTTAAATCCTTTGTTATAAGGGATGGCTCTCTGGGAGGAAGGAGGGGGAGTGATATAGGAGGAAGTTTAGGTAATATAAGACAAAAGATATCAATAAAAATCTATTTTTTTAAATAGAGGGAATCTGGGAATGCTAGGCAGCAGGGAAGGAAGCAGTGGATGAAGACAGATTAAAGATGGGGGGTGAGGGAAGAGATTAGATCGAGGAACAAGTAAAGAGGTTTCCCTTGGTCAGGAAAAAGGCCACCTCTTCCTCTGAGACTTGGTAAAAGGAGGAGAGAATTGAGGTTGATGCTGTAGGAGTCTGAGGCATAGAACCATGGAAGAGACATATGATTTCTCTTAATTTTTTAATAAAGTGGGAGGTGAGACTGCTGAGAGGCAATGGAGATGGATTGTTGCAGGTGGCTGGGATTATGCCTCTCTCTCTTATCATGCCCAGGCAACTCTCTAGGTAGGGAAGGATGAGGGACACACAGGGTGCCCTAAAAGTCTTAGTGCATTTTTATGCTATTAGAAAAACCTCTATCTGGAAAAGAAGGTCATATAAGAACAAAAGATAAAAATATTTTTTCCCCTCAAGAAATGTGATCCTATGATAGTATTGAAATAGCAACAACTCTCTTCTGCTCGGCTTAGCCATGAAAAGACTGGGTTCCTAGTAGAGTTGGAGCTAGCAGTGGAAAAGTGGAGTGGGCTTGGGGACTGAACAAGAGGTTGACAAAGAGAAGGATGGTGGTTGTGGGGTTGTGGGGGAGAAACTGATTTTCATCCAGACAAGCAGATTTATTTGGCAATGCATATGGTTGCAAAACAAACTGGAACCAAGGCTCTCGGTAGCCAAGGACCCAGAGGCTTGGTTTCTCACAGTTAATATACAGTTTGGAGGGATTGAAAAACAGGAAATACAGGCTTACAGGGATTGAGACATCTGGTCTCTCATTGGAGGGGGTGGGGGAGGTTGGGAGACCTTGAAGTTAGAGGGAGAGGGGTTAATTTTGTGACATTCTGTAAGTCGGGTGACTTTTGGAGGGGACAGTAATCTTGTAACTTAAGATCAGGTGACTCATAGGCCACTGAAACTTAGCTTCACAAAATGGTGGATAAAAGCAAAATAGAGTTACTTAAATTGATTTTGAATGTGACATGACAGGGAGCAGCAAGCAGGTCAGGAGAGAAGAGTATGAAGCTGGACATGAGATTGCACCCGCTCCTTCTGTCTGATATAATGGAAAAAGCACTCAATTCGGCATTCAGGGAAGCCTGGGTTCTAGCTCTAGCTATGTGTGACCTTAGTCAAGTCTCTTCCTCTCTCTGGGCATCATCTGTAAGATGAGAGAGTCAGCTAGATGATCTAGGATACTATTCTCATCTTAAGAGGATGGAGATATTCTAGTTTGATGGCATTCTAACAGCCCCCCGGACCTGTTTGAACCTAGAGACGAATGGAATTGGATAAGTTGGGTTCTTAGATATTCCTAGCCCTAGTTTGTGCCTGGACCAAATTCTGTGCCTCACTTTCTCCAGCCAACCAGGGAAAAACCCAACAACGCTAACCTGTGACTTCATTTAACAAATAGATTTAGACACGAAGTGGGATCTATCTTGCCTGGGTCCATCACTCACCATTTGGGGGTCTCTAGATGCTGAAGGGGAGTGAAGTGGGGCAAGGTTCTCTCTGCTTCGTAGACTGATCTCATGCCTTGGACCTCTGCCTGTGACTAGCCTGGCTGGACTGGAGAGGAACAGGGCCAGGAAATAGAAAACCCTCCCCCTGCCCCAGGAAGATTTCCAACAAACGTATTTTCTTCACAGCCAGAGAGGAGTGTGTGCTGGCTTCCAGAGAATATCCTCTGAATTATTCAGGGTCTGTGTCTACCTCAGACTCCCTTCACAACAGGAACGAACATTCTTCCTTGGTCCTAAGGAGATGCTGTTTTTGGGGGGTTGGGGTGAGGGTACAGGAGGAACCTTCATTTGCCACTTTATGTCCACACTTGCTCAACTCAGACATAGCCAAGCCCACTCCTCTATATTCTTGAGGTCTGGAAGAGGCAGCAGAGTACAGTCTTGTACAGCACGTAAAAGACCTAGCTTTGAATTTTAGTTCTGCTGGTTACTAGCTATGTGGCCTTACAAACGGCAGCAAGGGGGCCAAGTGTATAGAGCCCTGGGCCTGGAGTCAGGAAGACTCATCTCCTGAGTTCAAATCCACCCTCAGACACTTATTAGTTGTGTGACCCTAGGCAAGCCATTTAACCCTGTTTGCCTCAGTTTCCTCTTCTGTAAGATAAGCTGGAGAAGAAAATGATAAACCAGTATCTGTGCCAAGAAAACCCCAAATGGGGTCATGGAGAGTCAGATATAACTGAAAAATGATTGAACAACTGACCTTACAAAAAGCTATTTCCTTGCTGGGCCTTTTAGCTTTCTCATCTGGAAAATGGGAGTAAGAATGCTTTCACTGCCTCCCTCACAGGGTTGGAAGGCATGTGCTTTGTAAAACATGAGTAAATGATCTAACAGTATTTGCCACTGCAAGACCTGAGAGCTGGAACACTCTACCCACTCCCTTTCCTCTGAGGGGCCCATTTGTTCTGGATTCTCTCTCTGTCTTTCTCTCTCTTCTCCCTCCCTCTCTCTCTCTCTCTCTCTCTCTCTCTCTCTCTCTCTCTCTCCCTCCCTCTCTCTCTCTCTCTCTCTCTCTCTCTCTCTCTCTCCCTCCCTCCCTCCCTCTCTCTCTATCTCTCCCTCCCTCTCTCTCTCTCTCTCTCTCTCTCTCTCCCTCCCTCTCAGCCTGGGTTTAGTTCTGGGGAAGCTCAGCTTCTAATAAGAATCATATCTCCCCTTTTTTCAAATTCTGGCTTATTATGTCCACACCCTGATGTCCCAGGATGATTTACTCAAAGTTCAGATACTGGCTCATGTCTAGGGTTTCTTCAAAAGGGGAGGTACTTAGTGCACAATGTGAATCAGATATGGGACAGGTATTTATTTCCTACATACAAAACACAGAACAAACCAACTTAAACCAGATGAAAAACAAACCCAAGCAAATGGCAGCAATAGCTTCCATTACACGCTCCCAAGATGTCACCATTTCAACCTTATCTAAATAGAAAAGATTTTTAAGGGCTGTCTTATCAGGCATTTTACATTTCGTCTCTGCTCTGCACTGTCCCCCTCACAGCAGATGTCTTCTCTCAAGCTCTGCTAGGGTATGACTTCATCCCCTTGGTAGTGGACATATACTCCAAGATTGCTGAAGTAGGAAGTTGCTGATCAAACTGCCCAGAATCATGAAACAAGTGGAATGCACAAGTGGCCTCCAGACATGGACGTGTTCATTTGAGGTTGGATGCTCATTTACTTAAGATCAGGAAGGAACCAAGACAGAAGAGAGTCCCAAACTCGGATTCTGCTTTCCAGCTGCTGATAACGATGGTTATTATCTGAGTAGTTTGGCAGTTAGGGCCTAGGCTAGTGAAGCCCACGTCAGAATTTGATTACTGTCATTTGCATCTCCTTCTCTTCTTTTCCCACACACATTTTTCAAAGAAGCCAGATCACCTGGACAAGAAGATACGAATCTATGTCATCAGATAAACAGAAGGAACTGGGGATGCTTTGCTAAAACAGAAGATTGGTGGGGGGCATCATAGCTGTCTTCTAGTATTTGAAGGGATGTCAAGGAAAGAGAAATTAGATTTGTTCTACCTGGGTCCAAAGGGAGGAACCGTCAGCAATGGCTGGAAACTTAAGAAAGTCAGATTTAGCCTCAGAGGCCCCCAATCTAAAATTGATTGTTGATCTGGGAGGTAATGGGTGATCTGTAGAGTTCTTGGGAGGGGGGGGGCAATAGCCAAACATTTATTAAGACATACTATGTGCCAAACACTGTGATAAGCTATGGGGATACAAAAAGAAGCAAAGGACAGTCCTGCCCTTGAGGAGCTTACAATCTAATGAGGGAGACAAGAAGCAAACAAAAATGTACAAACAAGCTATACAAGGTAGATTAAAATTAATTAAGAGAGGGAAAAAATAAAAAGAAAGTGCTGTGCTGGAAAAAAAAGAGAGGGAAGGCACTATTAAAAGAGATTGGGAAAATCTTCCCATAGAGGATGGGATTTTAATTGGGAAACTTAAAAGAAACCAGGGAATCCAGTAGGTAGAGGTAAGGAGGGAGAGCATTCCAAACATAGAAGACAACCTGAGAAAATGTCTGGAGTCAAGAGACGGCGTGTTTTGTTTGTGGGAGCAGCAAGGATGGTATTTTCACTGGATCAAAGAGTATATGATGTAAATAAGTAAGGTGAGAAGAATGGAAAGGTAGGAAGGAGCCAGATTATGAAGGGCTTTGAATGCCAAGCAGAGGGACTTGTATTTGATGCAGAGTGATAGGGAGCCATTGGAGTTTGTTGAGTGGGGGGCAGTGACATGGTCAAATTTATGTGTGTACAGTGGGAAGAGGCTTGAGCTGGTAGACCCTCCCAGCAGCTGGTTGCAATAGTCCTGGGGCAAAGGGAATGAGGCCCTGCACTAGGGTGGGGTCAGGTCAGAGAAGAGAGAGGGGTGTATTCAGGATGCTGCAAAGATGAAATCAACAGGCCTTGGCCATGGCTTAGATAGGGGAGTGAGAGATAGTGAGGAATCCAGGAGGACTCCTAGGCTTTGTGCCTGAGGGACTGGAAGGATGATGTCATAGGGCAGGTAGGATTTGGTGGAAAGATAATGAGTTCTGTTTTGGCCATAATGAGTTTAAGCTGTCTACTGGACATACAATTCAAGATGTCTGAAAGGCGGTTAGAGATGTGAGATTGAAGGTCAACAAACATTAGAGTGGAATAGGTAGATCTGAGAAACATCAGCATAGAGATAATAATTAAATCCATGGGAGCTGATGAGATCACTAAGTGAAATAGTATGACACCCATTTCTTTTACATTTTGAGTTCCAAATTCTCTCCCACCCTCTAGCCCCTCCCCCACATTGAGAAGATAAGCAATGTGATATCGATTATACATGTGAAGTCATGAAAAACAGATTTCCATGTTAACTATGTTGCAAAAAAAGCAAGAAAAATAAAGTGGGAAAAGCATGCTTCAATCTGCCCTCATAGTTCATCAGTTTGCTCTCTGGAGGTAGATAGCATTTTTCATCATGGGTCCTTTGGAATTTTCTTGGATTTTGGAGTTCTTGAACATAAAGGTGGTGCATTTGTGGGTAACAGCAAGACCATTGTGGGTATAATCATCTTTGCATGTGGCTGAGGAAGGATGGAGAAGCAAGACAAGGGAAGGGAGGAGGTTGAAGGACTGAGTGGTTAGAGAATTTTTAAGGAGAGAATATGTCTATCAAAGTCTCCTGGTATGAGGGCAGGAGTTGAGGAGGAAAGATTGTGAGCCACGTACCAAACTATGAGGAAGAAATGGGAGTGGCCAGGAAGTATATAGCTACCAGGATATTGATTGGATGGTAGAGATGAACAGTGTGAACCTCAAGGTGCCTATTAGGATTGTTGTAGAGGAGATTCCTACTCAGGCACAAATTGAACCAGATGGTTTCTGAGGTCCCTTCCATTCCTAAGATTCTAGGACTTGTTCTATGGCCACAAAGCCACACACTATTGATCCTGGCCAGTCAGGCACATCTTGACTTTTTCCTGTTGGTTATAAGAGATTGATTGTGAGGAAGTATAGATGAATCCATAAAAACCTCTCTTTTCCTGGAAAAGCCCAACATGGAGCCCAATTAGAGAGGCAATGTGGTGCAATATGAAGAATGTGGGCATGGGTTTCTATCCTGCCTTCTATCCTTATTAGACACATGGGTGTGGGAAAGACACTTTATATCTCTGACCTTAGTTTCTTTCTATGTAAAATGAGGATAATAATACAAACCTCTTGGCATTGTTCTGAGCATCAAATAAGACCCCAAGGACTGTGAAATATTCATTGAAGGATCATGGGATTTAGAGTTGAAAGTGACCAAAGAATTGATCTCTTCCAACCTCAGGAATTCATTTTAGTGATGCTGAAACTAAGGTCAAGAGAAGAAATCATTTGCCTGAACTTTCATATTTAGAAAGTGAATGAGCTCAGATGTGCATCTTGGTCTTTGGATTCTAAGTTCTCCGTTCATTCCCCTGTAATAGAATCACAGAATTTCAGAGTTGGAAAGAACTTCAAATGGCCCTCTAGCTCATTCTGATTAAGGAGTGGTCATTCATGTTTGTTGAAAGGTCCAATGAGGGGGAGCCCTCCAAACCCCAAAGCTACCCATTCTACTTTTGGGGACCTCTTATTCTTGGGGAACTCTTCATTACATCAAGCTAGAACCTGTCCCTTTGCAATTCCTACCCGTTACTCCTAATTCTGCTTTCTGGATCCAAATGGAACAAATTTAATCCCTCTCCAAGGTTTTGGTATTTGAAGACAACTATTATGCTTTCTTCCTTTCTCCCACAACCCCTAAGTCTTCTCCAGGATCAACATCCCTAGTCTCTTTATCTTCAAATAGCTTCGTATGAACTAAAGACCCTTCTCCTACCTGACCTTCCTCCTCTGGATACTCCCCAGCTTGTCAGGGTTCAGTGCCTTAAGCATCCAGAATTGAACACTGTGTGCCACATAGATTCTGACTAGGTCAGAGTGCAGAGGTCCTACCACTACCTTATTTTTTGGATGCTATATTACTTTTAATGTAGCCAGCCTTTAATTAGGCTTTACTAATTTTAATTGTGGGCAGCAGAGTAGTAATATGATTCAGACAGGGACTGACCCATCCTATGCTTTCCAACAGAAGGCAGGGGGATGAACTAGATAAACTTTGAACTTTTATCCAGTCTTAGGATTCTAGAATTGTATGATTCTGTCATAAAGGCTTGGACATCTCCAAGAGGACACAACTTGGGCTACTTAATACCCAAGTGGCTGAAAGAAATACTAATCCTAGAGTGGTGGGGAAAGCACTGGATTTGAAGTTGGAAGACCCGAGCTTGAACTATACATACATGCATACATATATATGTACGACCCTCAATTGGCTCCTCTGCAAAATGGGGGTGATAATACTTGCATTATCTACTGAGGATCCAGGATCTACAGCTGGAAGGAACTTTGGAGGCCAAACTGAGATCCAAAGAGATTAAATAAATTACCCAGTGCCGAACAAGTAGTAAAGAACAATACCAGGGTTTGAACCAAAGTCCTTAGGTTCTAGAGGAAACGTTCTTCACACTGCACCATTTGTCATGAAAATGTCTTGAAAAAAGCACTTTGTAAACGTTTAGGTGCTAGAGACATGAACTACTATGGATAGTTAAGTGGCATGGTGATTGGAGTACTGGACCTGAAGTAGAGGAGAGCGGAGTTCAAATGTGGCCTCAGATATTTACTAGGGGTATAGAAATATAGATAATAGTAGCACCTCCCTCCCAGGATTTATTTGAGTGTTAAATGACATAAATATTGTCAAATGCTTAGCACAGCACATGGCACACAGTAAGCACTGTATAAATGTTACTCAAAATAATGATTCTTGTTAGCGAAATAATAATATTGTATGGTGTTCACACTCCAGGTCAGTAAATATTATAAAATGCTTAGCCCTGTTCCTGGCACACAGTAAGCGCTGTATAAATGTTACTTATGATAATTATTCTTATTATCGAAATAATAATATTATTATACGGTGTTCATATGCCAGGTCAGTAAATGTACAGGAGGGCTAGGACAAGGGGAGAAGATAGAATTGGGCTTAGGCCACACTGTCTTTTCTCAGTTAAATCCAGGCCTGGCCCTTGATTCTTTCAGACTTTTCCTAGAGTCCAGCTGTAGCCCTGGGGTCCAGTTCCGTATGTGCCTCGTGTGTCTCATTACGGGCTCCCCACCCTGAGGCCAGCAGCTGGGGTCACATACCCTATTGGCCCCCTCTTCTCTGCCCCGCCAGGAGAGGGCAAGTATGTCACTTGATCCCAGATAGCTATGGACCACCCGGCCAAGTCTGTCCTCCATTGAAATTCCTCATCCCCAGAGCCAGGGGGGACAGGTCAGGTTGGTTCTCAGAAGGCTGAGCCACAGGTGGAAGGGGTTCAGAAATGATATCAGCCACACTTCCTCTCTTCTCCAGGATGAACGGCAGGCAGGTAGCTAGTTCCCAGGCAACCACTGGGAGAGACTCTGATGGGGAGGAGGAAACAAATGTCAGGATCAAGAGAGCAGAGGGAGGGGCTGCCACTGGCTTCCTTCCCCAGGGCAGCCCTGGTCAGAAACCGGCTCCCTCCTGGCCCAGCTCCCCTCCCATCCAGCCCCACACACCGTCCCTGCTCCTGTCTCACACCCAGACAACTACTTGAGCATCCACAAGATTGCAGGACTTAGATCAAATACAAACAGCCGAGATTAACCCAATAGGAACTTTCTTAACCAGCATTAAAGAGGCATCGTCATCTGCTTTGCTGCTATAACCTAAAGACCACAAAACTTTTTCATCTGACTTGCAGCTGAGTGTGTTGCCCTCCCCCCCATTAGAATGTGAGCTCCTTGAGAACAGGGATTATCTCGCTTTTCTATTCATAACCTCAATGCTCAGCACAGTGCTTGGCACATAGTAAGCCCTTAATAAAAGCTTCATTCATTTATTCATTCGAATGTCTGCCCAGTCTAAGTAGAAATACCCCCCTCCCCACACCCCACCCCCCAGAATCACAGACCTGGAATACATACAAAGACAGAAGTCATTCTATGACTCTGACCAAACAACTGAATGGCTTGTCCTATTTCCCAGCCCAGCCAAGTCATGAGCACATGGCTGTTAAAGCACATGTTCTTCCTGGACCAGCTTGAGCCTGGGTTTGGGGCTTCTTCCTCTGCATTCCTTCTTTCCTAATCTTAGATGAATGAGTTTCTCTCTTGAGATAAACACGTTCAGGTCTGGAGGAGACCACCTGGTGAGTTAGGGAGGTCTGGAAGGCCTGGCTCCTTTTCCTTAGAGCTGACCTGCCCTAAAAGGAGGCATTCCTGCTAAATACACCAGCACTCTTAGAGAAGATGGAAAGAGTTTGAACAGTGCCCAGAGGATGGGCACAAAATTGGCCCATTTTGCTGGAAGATGTGGAATAGGAGCTGTTTGGAACCATGAAGAACCAAAATGAAATGTAGCAATGCCTGTTTTGAGTCTCTTTATTAAAGCACACTGTGATTAAGATGTTTTATCATTTCTTTTGTGTGTAGGAAATAAATAACTGTCCCATACCTGATTTACCTTGTATATTAAGCACCCTTTATTCCCTATCTTTGAGAGACCTAGACATGAACTCTTAAACTCTAAACATTATGTACCTGGGATACCTAGGTGAGAGACCTAATGAACAGAAGAGTATTAATAAAATAAAGTTTAATCTCCCTCCAATTATAAATCTGACTCATCCAGGACTGTGCCCAGTCTAGAGCAGAAAGGTCACTTATTAGAGAAGGGAGTGGACACAGTGTCTCAGCCCCCTGGGCCCATCGATGGTTCTTAATGTTAGATAAGTAAATACAAACTAAGATAAACATAATGTAATTAAGGGTTGGGGAAGGCAGTAGTTACTGAGGAGATCAGGAAAGTTCCCATATAAGTGGAAGAGCTTGAACTTAGCTCTGGAGGAAGGTAGGAATTCTAAAAGACAAGTGGACCATCAAGTCCATGCAGGGGAGGGACTTGCCATAAGTCTGGAAAGGCAGTTTGGTAGATTGTGAAAAGCCTTAAATGCCAGTTGGAAAAGTTTGTATTTGGTTCTAGAGGCAATAAGGAGCCACTGATGGTTCTTGAGTAACATAGTGACATGGTAAGACCAATACTTTGGGAATATTACTCTGACAGTTGAATAGAGTGTGGATTAAAGAGGTTCTTCTCTGAGCTTCATTTTCCTCATATGTAAAATAAAGAGTATTGTCTAAGTGATTTCTATGCCTTCTTTTGATTCTACGAGTCTCTAGACTCACTTTTCCTCCACTTGAAACCAGGTTACCAGGTACATATTGACCCTACTCCCTGCCAAATTCTTCTTTTCTTCTGGAAATGCCCAGTGCCCACAGCTACAGAGTTCTAATCTAGGTCCTGGGAAAGCCCTGGGGCAAGATGGATGTTTCCTCCAATCCTTTGGTTGCCCCAGCCCTTGTCTGAGGACCTCTGAGATCCATCTTATGGCCCCATCTGGTGCATGTTCCTTTGTACTGCTCTCCCATTTCTGTCTCCCCACCTAGGACCCTGTCACAGAATAGGACCTTGAAGAAGAAGACAACATTACTTCTCCCATTCCACTCTTAATTGTAGGTATTATCTTCTCGGTATCCCCATGTCTTGCCCCCCAAATCCCATAACATATGAATTGAGGCCCCACTGACCTACTGTGGTTCCTGGAACTGGAATCTCTTCTTTGGATAAAGATACTGATTATCTCCAGAACCCCTCCCAGGAGGGGTGATAGATGATGGAATCGTAGAAGGGTGTAGGATAGAAATCCCTGAAGACCATCTAATCCACCCCGCTCCCCCATTTTATGGACAGGTAATCTGAAGGCCAGAGAAAGAAAATGACTCACAGTCTCAAAGATCATAAGTTCAGTGGATCACAAATGTAGACAAGGAAGGGAACTTGGAAGCTATCTGGTCCGAGCTTCTCATTTCACAGATGAGGCACTGAGGAGGGAAGAAGACTTCTGACTCTGACTCCAGTACTCTTTCCACTAGGCCAAGCTTCTTCCCATGCCATTAGAGTTACATGAGATCAGGGGGAAAGAGGACAACTGGCAACCACGGAGATGCCAGCTCTGCCCTGGGGCAAGCCACTTCACTCTGAGTCTTAGTTTCTCCTTTTGTAAAATTAAGGGGTTGGATTGGATAATCTCTAAACCCTAACCCTATCATCTAAAAAGCCCCTTCTAGTTTAATAGTCTACGAATGTTCTTTTTGGAGGAAGTCTAGAGAGACTTCTAGAGAAGTTTCTAGAGTCCTTTCTAGAGGAAGGATGGCCTTTACCCTCACTGGAAGCAGCTTCCCTGCACAGGTACATGCCCCTTTTACTGGCCCCTCCTAAATACCATCTAGTCATTATTGGATTGGAAGGTCCTTTCTTCTAGTCTTCAATTCCAGACTTGCCTGCCTCCTTCCAAACCATGATGACTGTGAGTGAGCGTGTGGCAGAAGGGCCCCATTTGCAGTTAGCTGCGGCCTTATCTTTCAAGTCTTAGGCCCCAGGCTGTTGGACAGAGCAGTTGGCCTTCTTCTCACCCAAGATGCTTCTTGAAGAAGCTCAGAGTCTGATCCGTGCTTATGCCTGCATCCTGTATGCAGATCCATCCATACCCAACAGACACTCAGCTCAGTTCATTCTGGTCCAAAAATGGCAACTCTGAGAAGAACCTGTGTTATATGCTGAGCTAAGCCACACAATGGACCCTTAGCCCAAGCAGAGTCCACACTTAACACCTTTACTTCCACCCAATGAGTCTGATGACGTGGCCCAGCTCTGCCTCACTTAAATCCAAATCATGTACAAGTCAAGACATCACCTGCGTGTGATGTCATTGGTCCTCTGAGAATGAAGGAAAATCAACCAACCAGCCAACCTAACAAACATTCAGCTGGATTTCCTGATAGCTCTGCCCAACCAGAGTTGAGGTACCTGGTTAGGAAGGAGTGGGACCTTTTAAAAATCACTCAGTGTCAGAGCTGGAAGGACCTTAGAACATAGAATGTCAGAGCTGGAAGGGACTGATTGGGACTGGATGGGACTGGATGGAGCCTTTGAGCACAGAACTACAGTGCTGGAGCTGAAAAGTACCTTAGAACAATGGTGTCAATGGGAGCCACCAAACCATACATAAGGTCCGCATTGACTTAGAAAACCACACTCTAACATTATCTGTGTTCTATTGTATTTCATGTAGTTATTTATTTTTAATGTTTCCTAATTACATCTTGATCTGTTCTTGCCACACTGGGAATGCTGTATACTTCTCATTGGACATTTCTGCCTTAGAACACAGAATATAGAATGTCAGAGCCAGTAGGGACCCTAGGACACAGAACATAGAATGCTAATCAGGGAGAGGCCTTAGAACATAAAATACAGAACACAAAGGCTGGAAAGGACCTTAGAACTCATAATGACAGGCTGAGTAGGATCCAAGAATATAGAATATTAGAGCAGAAAGACCACCTAATCCACTCATCTTCATTTTACCTGATGAACCTGAGGCTCAGGTGAGAGAACCAACTTACCTAAGGTCTCCCAGTGGTTGGGGCAGAGTCAGGCCATTGTTCTTCCCATTACGGCCATGTGCCTCCCTGAAGTGGCCATGGCCTCAGCCCTTAATGAGGATAGACCTGGGACACTGGACTGGCCTTCTTCAGGCTCCTTCATGAGGGCATACTCAGGAAAGTCTGATGAGATAGAAGGGGTTTGCTTATGGATATTAGAATGACCTTGAGTAAATCCCTGGGTCTCTCTGGACCATCTTTCTCTTCTGTTAAAGAAGGGGAGCTGAACTTTATGGTGTCTAAAGACTAGATCTAAGGGGCTAGCCTTAGAGTCAGGAAGAGGTGAGTTCTAGCTAATCAAAGATCCAGTTCAGGCAGCTGGAGGGCACAAAGGCTAGAACGCTGGGCTGGAAGCCCTGAGTTCAAATCAAGTTTTAGGCCTCAATTTCCTCATCTGTATAATAGGGATAATTATAGCACCTACCTCCCAGGGTTATTGTAAGAATAGAATGAGATAATATTTAAAAGTACTTTATGAGCCCTAAGTGCTATGCGAAAGCTATAATATTATAATTGTTATAATAATATGATAATCGCTATAATGTAATGTTAGAATGTTATAATAGTGTTAAAATATTATAATTGTTATAATATTAATAAAAAGCAATAATTATTAAAGTCTTGCTCCACACTAATTGACTGTGTGACCCAAGGCAAGCTAGCCTCAGTTTCCTCCTCCAAAAACGAGGAAATGGCACGAGATTGAACCTGAGATCCATTCCGTGTCTACACTGATGACCCCACAACCAGCGTTCTGGGATCCCTTTCTGAAGAGGAACCCAAAGTGCAGCATCACAGAGATTCTCAGCCCAACTTTTTAGTCTGCGGCAGCTCCATGTCAGGTCTTGTTTTAAGCTGCAAAAAGCACAAATAAGAATGGACACAAGGCAGAATGGGAGGAGCACCTGACCCACTCATCACCAGGTGGGGCAAGAATACTGCTGACAGCTGTCGCTTTACTCTCAGACAGAGGTTTAACTAGGGTAGGCGATCGGCATTTGTCCCAGGGCATCAGATTCAAAGGGTACTGATAACACTTGTAGTCCTTCGGCAATACAGAAACAATAAACTAGTGACTAGCTTGCAAGAATAATTAGCTAAAATACAACACTACCAGGAGTCAGTGTGGGGTGAGCTCTTACCTGTGCCCCACTGTGCTACAGCCTCGCCACCTAATGATGCTCCTCCCTCCCTCAAGTGAGGATGTGCTCCCAACTGCTTCCTCTGGGTGCTACCTTGAACACAAAAATTCCTAGTTACAGTCCCACTTCCTGTGTGGCCTCCATGGAGGGAAATAGGCTCAGAAGGAATGAAGCCTAGGGTGCCAGACCCTTTGTCCTCGCCTGTGAGGCTCTCTGCATTACTGCTGCCTCCCCCGTAAGCACTGCCTGGCTGAATGCCTTGAGCTGATGGGCAAAGAAAGAGACTGTCAGGAGTTCTGGGGCAGGGGAAAGAAAAACCATGCCTGGCAACAGCTTTATTCAGTGGAATAATTCTTCCATGAGTTTGCTGAAGAATTCTTTCTGGTTTTCTGCAGCTTAGCAGCTTTATCTGGGGGACCATGGGCTGAGCTTCAGTTTCTTCCTCGTAAAGTGGGGTTGATGATGCTTGAACTACCCACCTCAGAGAGTTGTTTCAAAGAAAGTGCTTTGTAAGCCTTAATATGCTCTCTCTCTCTCTCTCTCTCTCTCTCTCTCTCTCTGTCTCTGTCTCCATATGTATAGATATAGATATAAATAAAGATACAGATACAGATATTTCAATTCCTGTAGAAAGTCACCCCAGCCTATGGCCCAAGCAAAGATGACCAAAGCAGGGGCAGCTAGGTGGCACAGTGAGTAGAGCACCAGCCCTGGAGTCAGGAGGACCTGAGTTCAAATCTGGCCTCAGACCCTTGACACATGTATTAGCTGTGTGATCTTGGGCAAGTCACTTAACCCCAATTGCCCTGCCAAAAAGCAAAAAAAAAAAAAGATGACCAAAGCACATATTCATACAGAAGTACACATACTAGGCATAGACTGAGAGATGCTCCAAGTTTCCTGGCCTGTCCCCTCTGCTGTCCCATATCCTGGGGAAGGAAACATTAGAGGAAAACACGGGAAATGGGACAAATAGGAAAAGAATTAGAATAACTCATCACTCATGCCCTCTTTCCCTCCCACATTGACCCAGACCTCTTATCTCTCAAAATGGGGTCTCATCTCTGGCTTGCAGCGATCGCTGCCCCAGTCCATCACCAATCATGACTCAAAGCAAATCAACACATTTTTGCCCTATATTAAGCAGCATATGTGGGGTGAAGAAGGGGGAAGGGCAGACTACACACCAAAAAGAAGATATAGTCCCTCTCCTCAAGTAACTGTCATCTTTTGGAACCATGATGCACACACATGAAATGTTTAATAACATTAAAAGACTAGCTAACAAAAGACTTGTCCAAGTTCTGTCCTAACTAGCCCTGTAGTCTTGGAAAAGTCCCTCCCCTTCTGGACTTCAGTTTCATGAAACAAGTTGGATTAAATGTCTCTCTAAGGTTCTTTCCATCTCCAACATGCTATGGTCTCAGGTCTCTCTCAGCTCTGATATTCTATGTTCTAAATTCCAAGGTCCCTTCTGGCTCTGACATTCTATGTTCCATGTTCTAAGGTCCCTTCTGGCTCTGATATTCTATGTTCCATGTTCTGAGGTTTCTTCTGGTTTTGATGTTCTGTGTGCTATGTTCTAAGGTCCCTTCTGTCTCTGACATTCTATGTTCCATGTTCTAAGGTCCCTTCTGGCTCTGACATTCTACGTTCCATGTTCTAAGGTTTCTTCTGGTTTTGATGTTCTGTGTGCTATGTTCTAAGGTCCCTTATGGCTCTGACATTCTATGTTCTAAGGCTCCTCCCAGTTCTGGTGGTCTTCATTTATATGAAATGTGTCTTTGCCAAAGAAGCTTCATGTGCTCCTCTAGTTTTGGTCATTTCTACAGTACTCTCCTCCCTCTCTTCCCCTCTCACTTCCTTGTCTTCAAGCTGCTCTCCAGACCCAGCTGCCCTTGGGTGTCCGTGAGAGTTGGCCTGCAGCAGACCATAAGACAACAGGTTGCCTCATTGATTAGAACCTGTAGCTAGTCACTAATAAGAAGGATTTGGAGCACACTGTTCTGAGCTGTGGTCCCATTGATCTGATGGAGATACTTAATATAGGTCTGGAAGGAAAAGACAGGGGCTTGAGTCAATGGAAGGCTTCAGACCCAGGAGCAGCTGCAGTTACTGAACCCCGTCCTTAGCTCTTGGAGTACAGGGAGGCTTCCTCTTGACTCCAAAATGCAATGGAATTGGGCAGAGATAGGGCTTGAAAGTTCTGATCGCAGATTAAGCATTAACTTTACCTTGCTTTGTGACACAGACCCCTATGGCTGTCAGTCTGGCGAAGCCTGGGGACCCTCTCTCAGAACCATGTTTTTTAATACATAAAATAACATACGGTGGATTACTGAGGAAATCAATTATATTGAAATGAAAATATATTCTTTTCTTATTCAAGTTCCCAGACTCCCTGAAATCTGTCCATCGACCCCAGGTTAAGAATCCCTGCTTTAGACAGAGGGAACCAATGACCAAGAAAACGAAAGTTAGGCAGGAATCTAGGATAACTCCATAGGAGCTTATACTTAATCACCTTGTTGATTTCAACATATATTAACCATGAATTCATGACATAGCTATCACCTTACCCCATTTCACAGATAAGGAAATTGAGTCTCAAAGTGGGTGACTGCAGGATCACAAAGCTTCAGAGGAGGACGGGACTTCAGTAGTATCTAGTCCAATTCCAAACTGAACAAGAAATCCCTCTGTAACATATCCAATGACTGATCCAATGAGGGAGAATCTCCAGTGTTCTGAAGAATCGATCAATCCATCATCATTCATTCACCATTTACTAGGTAATAGGCAGCTAGGTGGCACAGTAGATAGAGTGCCTGGCCTGGAGTCAGGAAGACCTGAGTTCAAATCTGGCCTCAGATACTCACTAACTGTGTGACCCTGGGCAAGTCACTTAACCCTGTTTGCCTCAGTTTCCTCATATGTAAAATGAGCTGGAGAAGGAAATGGCAAAGCACTCCAGTAACTCTGCCAAGAAAACCCGAAATGGGGTCATGAAGGGTCAGACATGACTAAAAAACAATGTGTACCAGGCATTGAGTCCCTGACCTCAAGGATGAGAACCCCTGATTTAGAAGTCGTGATTCACTTTTTGAATAGTTCTAATTGTTAGCAAGTTTTCCTTAAATGGAGAGGCCGAATAATCCCAGGATAGAAGTGTCCTCAGAAGCCACTCAGTCCAGCCCCCTCATTTTACAGGTGTGGAAACTGAGGCCTGGAGAGATTGAGAGATGGAGTCAGAATTTGAACTCCACCTCCGACTTAAGACCAATGCTTATTTCATTACACCGGGCTGTTTTCTTTGGGGGCTCTGAAGGTTCCTCCTTGTTGCATCACTGAGGAAAAAACTTTGATTAAACCAAGAGATAGACAGAGGAAGAGAGAGAGAGAGAGAGAGAGAGAGAGAGAGAGAGAGAGAGAGAGAGAGAGAGAGAGAGAGAGAGAGAGAGAGGGAATGAGAGTGTGTATGTGTGCTTGCTCTCATGGGCATGCACAGCAGGGTGTGTGTGAGGGGGAGGGGGAAGGAAAGGGAAGGGAAAGGACTCCAGTCCAGGTGAATGAAGTTTGCTTCCAGCTCTGGGAGGGAAGACAGTAGAGGAAGCAGTGTTTGAGGCCGGATGACCAGGCTGGGGAAAGGCATCCCTTTTACAGCCCCTGCCCCTTGCTTCCTGAGGTCATATCCCCAGCACCTGCCTCCTGAGCCAGAAAAGTGTGAATGAACAAGCCAAACCTCTGGCTCTGACTCAGATGCCTCTAATGGGGGACCCCGGGGAAGGCCGTTTCCTCCCTGACTGCAGGAGGCTGGACCGGGCAGGCAGCAACAGCTGGAGGGAGAGAGGGAGCTTGGGGACCTGGAAATTGATGGACAGAAACTCGTTGCCAAGAGAGGCCCCATGCTTTGGGGAAAGGGGTGTTAAAGATTGGCCATCCTGCCTTTCCAGCTTCCATAAGAGGGGGTGGGGGTGATGAGCAGCTCAGGGGCTTAATTCAAGAAGGAAAACCCAGGCCAGGCTATATAAGGCTGGAGCTGACCACAGGAGGAGAGACTGGAGGGAAGAAAGAAGAACAAACATTTATAAGTGCCTACTACTTGCCATGATGCATTATGCTAAGCCCTTTGCAACTATTATCTCATCTCATTTGGTCCTCACAACAATCCAGGGAGGTAGGTGAGGTTATAATTCCCATTTTACAGGTGAGGAGAGGTTCAGTGGCTGGCCTAGGGTCACACAGCAATGAGTGTCCGAAGGAGGATTAGAACTCAGGTCTCTCTGACTCAAGGCCCAGAGCTCTAGTCACGGCACCACCCAGCTGGCTGGGTGTCACTTAAGAGTGTGTATGATTGGTCTTTGGGCCCTGCATGCCCACCAGTGCCATAATTAGGATTTTCTCACATGGATAAAAGTAGTTGAGGGTATGAGGTGGCCCCACAGTTTCCATTCCATTCAGGTCAATTCAACAAGCATTTGTTGAGTGACTATGGGGCTCTAGGCGCCATATTAGGGGTCAGAAATACAGAGATAAAAAATGAAATTGTCCCTGCCTTCAAAGTGTTTACATTCTACCCGATTGGACAATGGTGCTCAGGAGGGCAGGAGAGAGGTAGTCTGGCCCTTGTCTCCTAGGGGGGGTTATGAGGAGAAAGTGGGTCCAAGAAAAGAGCACCATGGCCCCAGGATGCTGGGGAGATGGCCCCAGGAACAGCCAGTGGGGATTATGAGGACACCCCAGAGAGTGGTTGTAAAGGAGGAGGGGAAGCATGCTGACATGGGGGAAGCGATCCTCTCCTCTACCCTAAAAGGAAGCTTGGCAGTCTTGGCGAAAAGCCCCATGGGCCCTGCACCAGCCATAGCTCTGGTCTACACCCTGGCATGTACAGCGCTATATGCCGCAGACTGCCCTGCAGTAGCCATCCCTGAATGTTCCCTAAAAGTCACCCTCTCTTCATCCTGGTTCCAAAGGGTCTGCAGGCTGGTCCCAGCTTCTGGACAAAGCTCCCAGTGAGCTTTGTCAAAGCAGACAATTCCTGCAGACTGTCAGGGCAAAGGCAGAGTAGCCCATATGTTGCTCCCTGGGTGCTCTCCATTTTAATTCCTTTCCTCTGCTCAGTCTACCAGGTGGCAGGCACCATGGGGATACACATATAAAATATAATGCTCAGCTCCTCAAGAAGCTTGCATTCTAATAGGGTGAGACAACATACATAGGGCAAGGGTAGCCAGAGAGGGGCTTTTTGGACTAGAAAGTCACACTCAGATAGAGAAGGGGGTCGTGAAACCACACAGAAGGATCTCTGCAGCCACATATTGACTTAGAAAACCACATATGCTTATCTATATTCTACTGAATTCATTAAATATTTCCCAATTATATTTTGATCTGATTTGGGCATACTCCAAAGTGCTGAAATGGTTTGATACTTCTGCTCTGAGGGTGATGGAATGAGAACCAGCCTCACTTTACAGCTGGGGAGTCAGGTACTCCGAGTAGAGATGTGGCTTGTTCAAGAGGGTGCTGGGAGTCAGTGACAAGAGCCCTTGGTCTTCAGCCCCTGAGTCCAATGCTCTTTGCTCCATGCCCCACCACTAAGAGTTCAGAGGTGTGGGAGCTCATCTTCTCCATGGAGATGGAGGCTTTCATTCACCATCATTACACACTTCATCATTGTGTCACTTCTAAATGGCTGGAGCAGCAGTTTTTAGCAAGAGCTGAGAGAGAACATTTCTCTTCTTCCAAGGTGTAAGACAGATCATGTCTCCAGAATGAGGGAGGTCATAGCCTCACTGTCCTTGGTCCTGGTCAGTCTGGAGGATTGCACTTAACTCTGCCCTTTAGCAAGAGTCTGGATGAACATGAGAGCACCTAAGGAAGGTGAGGGGGAAGCAGGCTGGCAAAGGGCCCCTGCAGCCGTGCCCAGGAAGATCAGGTGAATGAGCTGAGGATGTTTAGCCAAGACAAAATAAGGATTCCAGAGCTGTCTTCAAGTATTTGAAAGACTGTCAGAAAAGAAGGATTAGATGTGTCCTGCCCCAGAGGGCAGAATTAGGTAGAAGCTGTGGAGAGCCAGACTGCAGCTAGATACAAGAAAAGCTTCCACCTTTGGGGGGGTTGGAGTGGGGGGGGTGGAGAATGTGCAAACCCCTGATTTCATCCATATGGGGAACTCCCAGAATGAGAATGTCCTCCACCAATAGATGGGCAGCCTGTTTTTAACTCACAGTCTTAGAGAGTTGCCTGCAAGAATCGAGGTTGTCAGTCAGTAAACATTTATTAAGTTCCTACTGTATGTAAACACTGTGGCAAGCTCTGGGAATATGAAGAAAGGTAAAAAGATGGTCCCTGTTCTCAAAGTTCACAATTTAATGGGGGAGACTTGTAAACAACTATGTACAAATGAATTATAGACAGGATGACATCAGAAGGCACGCACTAGAATTAAGGCTGGGTAGGGAAAGCTGCCTTCAGAGGGGCAGATTTTATCTGGAGACTTGAAGGGAAGAAGAGAAGAGAACAGGCATTTATCACTCACTTATTATGTGAATGTTTTCCAAATATTATTTCGTTTGATCCTTGTAACAACCATGGAAGGAGGTACTATTGTTATCCCCTTCTTATGTTTGGGGAAACAGAGTCAGGCAGAGGTTAAAGATTTGCCTAGAGTCACACAGCTAACATATATCTGAGTCATATATCCAGGACTTCTTGCCCTTAATCCAATCTGCCAGCCCTCTATTCATTCCTCATTTTCGCCCATTAAACGCGTATCTAAGAGTAGGATGTGATGTCTCTGGGTATGGGGAACTCCCTCCCACTAGAACCTTTCAGAAAAAGGGTGTCATCCCGAGATGCTGTAAAGAGGACTCTTGTTTAGCTGGGAAAGGGCAGACTCCATAGATGGCCTCTCGCATCCATCCCTCATTCTGGGTTCTGGATTCTGCAGTTGAGAACCTGGCTGCAGGACAAGTGTAAGGAGTGTCTTTTGCCACTAGATGGAGCTGTCAGCCGGGCTCATACATTCTCTTCAAAGGCAAATGGGTTCAAACAATTTTCATTATTTAAGGGTAAATTGTTATCTTGGGTTCCAGCCCTTGGTTCACACTGCACTGTTGGCTCTGGAAAGAGTTTTGGCCAGATTTCCAAATGCATAAAGATTTAAAATGGGCCCCCTGGCCACCCAGCCTGGGATGGAGAGCCAGGGTCTGGCTCATTCTGCATCACTGGCTATGGGGCAGCGCTGGAGTGGTGAGAAAGGAAGCAGCATTGTGCCCCACCTCCGCTAATGGTCTGCTTTACTATGTGACCTTAGGAAAGTTCCTGTACCTTACTGGGTCTCAGTTTCCCCAAGGATAAAGTGAAAATGGCCATATCTCTCCAAAAAGTGTCCAAACAAGTAATGTTAAGAAAAGCCCTTTGAAAATTGTAAGGTACCAGGGCAGCTAGGTGGCACAGTGGATAGAGTGCAGGCCCTGGAGTCAGGAGGACCTGAGTTCAAATCAGCCATTCACTAGCTGTGAGGCCCTAGGTAAGTCACTTAATCCCAATTGCCTCCAAAAATTAAAGAAAATATTCTAAGATGCCTTATAGATTTTCTGCCCATCAAGGAATGTTAGAACTGAAATCACATGGCAAAGTACATGGGAGCTGGGGTTGGAGTCAGAGGACCTGGGTTCAAATCCTGCTTTTGATACCTACTACCTGTGCGGTTTGTAGTAGGCTGGACCTCTAGGACACAGACTGATGATTAACACTCATGTTCACACTGTCTTTTGTGCCTCCCCAAATATTTTTGTCATCAATAAGAGGCAAAAAAAATTCCTAGTGATGACTCTGCTCAACTGCTCCCCCCCACCCCACCCAGCAGGGGCCATTGACACAAGCTTTTGGAAACCTCCCCTGAGTGTCTAAGTATGTTTGTGGGGACCAGGGAAACTGAGTGCATTGGGAGAGAAGGAAGCAGTCTGGGAGAACCTCTACCCATCTGCAGACCCTCCCAGGCCCGTTCCTGCGACACGGAACTACTGGGCAGAGCTTTCCAAGGCAGTGAGCCAAGGAGGGAACAGAGAGTGACTCAGGGCTTGTGATGTATTTAAATACTAGGGAGTCTAAAGCATGACCCTCTGCTCCATTGTGAGAGGGGCTCTCCAACAAAGCAGTCTCCCCGCCCCTCCACTTAGCTGCTGGGAAGATGCCACCCAGGATGACCAGAAGGCCCTTCCCTCCTCAGCCCCAGCAGCCCCAGGGCCGCAGTCTGTCCCCGGCCATTAATAAATGGGGAGCCCTGTACTTGTGGTCTCCTCCTCCCCTCAATCCTGGGTCGAGTCTATATGCAGCAGAGCTGCCTGTTGCTAAATCTCCGGGGAAGGGAAGATGTGGTCCTGTCTTCCTGCCAGCGGCTGCTTACCGTTATTTGCTTTGAATAACCTCAGGCGTTGGTCCAGAGGACAAATGGTGGGAGTGACGGCAAGTGCCATTGACCCAGATAGGGCCGGCAAGGGCCAGAGGAGTCAGGATCGCCCAGCAAGAAGGATTCTGAAGCTGAAAGCGCTCTGAGCCTTCCCTTCCTGGTCCAGAACATGGGGGAGGCATAGTACATGCATTCCAAGGACCTTTCCAGTTATTTCTGCTCCGATAAAAATGGCTAGACCTTGGACCATACAATGACAAAGTTGAGAGCAGCTTTCAAACATACAGTGTCAGAGCTCGAAGGGACCTTAGAATGGACAATGTGAAAGCTCCAAGCAGCCATAGAATGTCAAATGTCAGATGGGTGGGGGACTTAGAAAATGGAAAATAGAAACATGGGGCAAAAGGGAATTTTGGAGCTCATCGGGTCCCAGCTCCCTCATTTTACAGACGAGAGCGCTGAAGCGTCTAGAAGATTTTCTAAACATGTCATATGACTATGTCCACCACCTTGTTTGACCTCCACAACAATCTTGTGGGGAGACTGAGGCTTCAAACATTTAGCCATGCTCACAGAGCTAATATCCCAGAGGTGAGATTCAAACCCACATCAGTCAGGCCAGCAATCTTTGAAGGCCCCCATATACACACATGTGCATGCATGTATACATGGATATGTGTACATGTGCATATATGTATACACACATACATACACATACATACACATGTATATAATTCAAGCATAGACTGAGAAATAAATTAGCCTGTGGACTAGCTGGTCTTTTCCTAACCTGACTCTTCTGTGTTGAAAGGGAGACTGGAAGCTGTTGTTTCTGATCTCCCTACATTGAGCTCATCCCTGTGTGTGCAGGGAGGGCATTGGAGGGGATGCATCTCTTTGGGGGGAGGGGCCTTTGGGGAGCTTTTCTGCCTTCTCCTCCTCCTCTCATCCACCCCTCCTCCCTTTACCTTTGTATTTTATGAGACGATTGGCTCGAATCTCTTTCTCTTCTCCCCTGATAAATCACAGTTTTTGATACTTTCAGAATCCACTCCTCTTGCATGAGTTTATAATCACAAAGTATAAGATGACTTCTGTTTACAGACCCCACCCCCAATAAAGCAGGGAGGTACAGGAGTTGGCCCGATTGTACGTGTAGAGCAGAGAAGGAATGTGGGGCTATTTTTCACCAATCTGATCTAATTTCTGCATGACCTTGAACAAATCATTTCCCTTTTCTGTACCTCAGTTCCTTCATCTGTGATATGAGATCCTTTCCAGAAAGCTTTCTCTGCTCTAAGGTCATATCCAGTATTGAGATTCTATGCTTTAAGTTTCCTCCAAGCTCTCACATTACATGTTCTAAGGACCTCCCAGCTCTGACATTCTGTATTCTATGTTCCATGGGACCTTCTAGTTTGACATTCTATGCTGCAAGGTCCAGTTCTGGCACTTTATGTTCTGTGCTCTAAGGGCCCTTCAGCTTTACTATGTTCAGTCTATTTTCAGTTGACCCAGCACATCTATAGAAATATTTCATACCTTTCCCAGGATGCCTCATCCTCTCATATGAAAACAGCAAGGTTATTCTCTCCTCAGCTCTACACGGCTTCACTTCTGACTCTCAGGGCTTTCCCATCCTGCCTTACACAGGGATCATTCCCCACTTCTTCACCAGCTTTTATGTGTTGTCCTTTTACATAAGAGTGGAAGCCCCTTTTTTCTTTCATTGGTATGGCTAGCACTTAGCACAGTGCCTGGTATACTGTAAGCACTTAATAAATGTTTGTTGATGTGACTTGATTCCCTCTGTATATGAGTCGTAGGTATCATTACTGCTCCCTCACATACACAGATGGAAACATGAAGGTCCACATGCCCGCGTTCATTCAAATAGATCAGAAAGTCGATTGTCGAACCTGATACTCCCTCCCTGGAGCCTGGAGATCCTTGGGGAGAGAGAGGAAGGTGAAGAACAAACAATATGTTAACCATATAAGCCCATGAGTTAGGTTAGGATGCAATAGAAAGGCTGTTTGGAGGATATCCAAAGGTAGTGGCAGGAGGGCCACAACTGGGCTCAGAAGACCCGAGTTCAAATCCTGTCTCTGGGATTTACTGCCCAGGTGGTCTTGTACAAGTGTCTCCTCTTGAGGATCCTCAGTTTCACGTCAAAAGGGAGAAGCTGGCTAAATAATCTCCATGATATAGTCCAGCTCCATAGCCTAGCTTGAAGGTCTACACTGCAGCTTCCATAAGCCTAGGGATGATCAACAAATTTGTAGGAAGTCAATGAAGCCCTTTTCATGGTGCCAGCAGACATGGGGTTCTTGAAGACCAATCTTCCAAACTGTGCTCTGTGGGAAGAGGTCACCCTGCCCCCACACAACCATTCCTGCAGAGAACTCCTGACTCCCTCCATCGTTCCAGTCCATCCACCCAGTAGACACAGCCTAGCTGCTTCCTCTTTTCCCATCTGTCCCACTTTGGTACAGGTAGCATAGGGCACTAGACTTGGGGTCAGGAAGTCAGTCAATTCCCTCCTCAGACACTTGCC
The DNA here is from genome assembly GCF_011100635.1 of Trichosurus vulpecula. Taxonomy (NCBI): domain Eukaryota; kingdom Metazoa; phylum Chordata; class Mammalia; order Diprotodontia; family Phalangeridae; genus Trichosurus; species Trichosurus vulpecula. The sequence continues at coordinate 256,069,757 of NC_050578.1, forward strand.
AGCTGTGTGACCCTGGGTAAGCCATTTAACTCTGTGACTCAAATTTCCTTATCTGTGCAATGGAAGGGTTGGACTGGATGGCCTCTCAGGTCGCTTTCAGCTCTAAACCTACGATCTTTTGACATCATTTAACCTCCCTGGGCTTCGGTATCTTCCTTGGTTGGCCTAATGAATGCTCATGGTCCTTTCTAGCTCAAGATGTAGGAGTAGGATGCCCTCACCGTGCCCCCCGAGCCAGATTCTACTTTATTTTTACTCTTTTTTGCAAACACTTATCTGTGTATAAGTGATACCCTTTCTATCCACCCCAAGTATAAGCTCCCTGAGGGCAGGGATTCTATTTTTTTCATGTGTTTATATCACTGGGAACACTGCCTGACCCACAGTAATTGTTTAATAATACTTGTTTAAATCTAACAGAACTGAATTAAACTGGGTAGAGTGAGCTTCCTCTTATCAGAACACTGCACCGATCAGAGGGCACCTCTCTAGGGGGCAGAATTGGGCCTAATTTCTCATTGATTCCAACAATGTCCCTTTATTCTGTAACCAGTATTTCTAACCAAACACTGAATGATTAACTAAGTGCCCAGCTGCCAAGGGGAGCAGGCTGGATGCTAGGGAGGTTGGCAGGGCCAGGGTTGGGAACCCAACAGAAGCCAAGGAGAGATCCCAGCTCAGCTTCTCGTCTCTTCCCAAGGACCAGAAATAGAAGAGGAATGGTTTCCATCTTAGACAGGGCGAGTGGCTGCAGCCACTGAGGATGGCCAAGAGCAGGGCTGGCTGGTCATGCTGGAGCGTAATGTAAACTCGGCAGTTCCTCAGTAACGGTGCTGATTGAGCATCCATTTGGGTTGGTATGACGGCCCAGGGGGGCATTCTCTCTGCCCAGAAGTGCTAGCTGGAGAAAGCTGTTGTCTGCAGAAATGGGCATTCCCTGAAAAGAGTAAGGAATGGCCAAGCTGGGAAGCCTCCGGAGCCAGCTCTGTCTTTGGAATTTCTTCCCGCCCCACAACGACAAGAAGATTCTGTGTAATGTGGGGAGCTAGGGAGGAGGATGGGGGAAGGGACTTCATATTACAAATGAGGAAACTGAGGGAAGAAAGACGGATTGGACAGATTGGAATCATGGGACTTTAGAGGCGGATATGATCTTAGAAAGTATACCATAAGCCCTCTGAGGTCAAAAGAGCCTGCTTTTTTTTTTTTTTTTTTTTTTTACTCTTCATATCCCTCAGTGCCTACCCAGCACAGCATCTGGGCCTCGCTCAAATATCAATGCCAAAGATGGTGATTTCATTGGTGAAGCAACTCCCTTCACCAAAGATTAGCTATAACTAGCACAGAGGGCAAAGGGCTTTGTCCCAGGGAACCAGCATTGTAACAGGTTCCCTACACTTTACTTTTCAGTCCTCTGGGGGCACGTGAGCCAGTCCCCCAGGCCCAAACTTAGGGTCCTGCTACCTCTCCCTGGCTCTTCCTCCCTGCCCCCAACCCCAAACAGCGATAACAGTTGAACTTTCTGCAGACAAATAGTCCCCTAGGCCACTGTCCCTGCCTTCCAGCCCCACAACATTCAACTGAATTTGCCTTAAGAGCCTTTGAAGCCGGTTATGACTTTACTGAGGACACACATGGAGACCCATGTCTGACTGATAGAGTTAACAGGTTGCCTATGGCTCAGCCGGTCTGTGTCAGAAGCAAGACCTGAACCCAGGTCATCATGACTCCCAATCTAGTATTTTTATGCTTTCTCTCACCCTGTACATTAGGGCTTTAATAAGATTTTCACTGCTTAATTGTATTTTTTCCCAATTACATATAAAGATAGTTTTCACTTATATAAGATTCCAAATTTTTTTCTCCCTCCCTCTCTCCTCTCCCTTTTCCCCAAGATGGAAAGGAATCTGATATAGGCTCCACTCAGACAATTATGGTTTAATAAATTTTTGTTCTATTGAATTGAAAATAAGAGCTAGGAGGGGACTTAGAACAGAGAATGTCATTGCTGGGAGGGTCCTAAAAACAGGGATTTCCAAGCTGGAATATATTTTTGAGCATGCAGTGTTGATAGTCGGAAGGGACCTTGGAACAAGGAATGTTAGAGGTGGAGGAGACATTAGAGATTATTTAGTTCAATCCTCTTTATTTTGGAGAAAACTGAGGCCTAGAAATAAGAGGTCTAGAGATGGAAAGGGACTTGTCACTGGAGTCTGTAGAAAAGTGACTCTGGATTCGTCATAGGCTCCGAGGGTTTTAGACTGGAAGGGACTTTAGAGTTCATCTGGTCCAAGCTTTGCATTTTGCAGATTAGCCAACTGAGAGTCTGAGGAGTTGTTACTTGCCCAAAGTCTGTTTGTCTTGTCTGTCTGTCTGTCTGTCTGTCTGTCTGTCTGTCTGTCTGTCTGTCTGTCTCCATCTCTCTCCATCTCTCTCCGTCTCACTCCATCTCTCTCTATGTCTCTCTGTCTCTCTGTCTCTATCTCTGTCTCTGTCTCTGTCTCTGTCTCTCTCTCTCTCTCTCTCTCTCTCTCTCTCTCTCTCTCTCACACACACACACACACACACACACACACACACACAGAGCAATTAACTGGACAAGTTGGAGAATTGAACCCAGGTCCCTCAATTCCAAATCCCATACCATTTCCACTATACCACAATCAAATGATTCACCTCTTTGGACCCCAGTCTTTTCATCTGTAAGGTGAGGGAGTTTGGGTTAGGTGATCTCTAAGTCCCCTTCCAACTTGAAGAGTCTCCAGTTCCATGCTTCCAAGCCCCAGATGTGTACTACAGTACAAGGTCAGGACGGCAGGTTTCCCATTCCACTCCCTCTGCCCTGGTCAGGAGTTGGTCTGTGCCAGCACCAGATTCCCTGCGAGCCCCTTGAAGCTCTCAGCACAGCCTCCCTCCCTGGGCCTCGGCCTTTTCTTGTGCCCAGGAGCAAGACTCCTCTCCCCATATTTACAGCAATTTTATCTGATCTGCTGCCTCATAATTCTTTTCCTCTCCTTCCTCTCCCCTCCTAAAGTGGGATCGGCAAGACTTGCCAAAACATTACTTCAGAGCAGAGCGGTATGATGTCATCATCGCTGGGGCTGTAAGGTCACCCTCAGCTGGAACGTCTTGGGAAGCCCCTCCCCCCAGGTCCCCAGCCTTTCCCTAAGTGTCTGGCATTCGCCCTTCACCTTTGGCCACTCCCAAGAATGTGATGTGGTCAGAGTGGGACAGTGGCAGAAGGGACTAGATAGCCGAGCTGCGATTGGGACTCTGGGCTTCCGACTCTCCATCTGGAGCTCTTTTCACCCTACCGTATCATGCTTTTCTGGTCCCTTCTGCCTACTGACCAGGAATACTTCTTCCTTGGAGAATGGGTCACTCAGCTCCCTGAAGTCAGATTTTCAGAGAGGATCATTTGAGCATCTGAGGCAAAGTACATCTCATCTGTCAAAGCTGCTGGGACAGCCCAAGATCGTCCAAGATCCAGAGACTCTGAGAAAGACAAGGAGAGATCAGTGCCAAAAGTAGCATCCACATTCTTCCCTAATGACTGCGGCATTCCTTGGCTTTCTGGGACAAAGAGTCTTTCCGACCTTCAAGGCTCCACTCAATTCCTTCCTTGTCTATGAAGCCTTTCCATTCCTTGTGGATCACCCCAGGCCACAGGGATCTTTTCTGCCACTAAAAGAAAAAGATTGCCCTAATCATGGCCTACCTTGGATTATTCCCATCATCACCATCACTATCGGTTAGCTATAAGAGAGAGGGGTTCCCTACATCAATGAAATCACAGGTGTTTAAAAAAATGGAATTATACTTTGGGGAACTTCATGGTGAAAGTTGGAGGATGAGGAAATGATATTTCTGATGGGGGTGCTTCTGAGTGTGGTTGGATTTGAATTCAGGTCTTCCTGACTCCAGGTCTGATGCACCACCTAGAAGTTTGGCAGAAGGTATCAGAAGAAGCAGAGAAATCAAAGGCACAAATAGCCAGTCATAAGAAGCCTAGGTACAGAGTCATAGAAAAAAAAGCATGCCTTGGCCCTCCATCATGGATAGAATGCCCTCCCTCCTCATTTTCACCTTGCAGAATCCCTGCTTTTCCTCAGCGTTCAGCTCAATGAAAACACCCCATTCCAGATGCCACCTTTTCTGATCTTCCCTAATACCAGTGTCTTTCTCAAGATGCTACCTTACTTTTAAATATATGTTGATACATTTAAATGTTATCTCTCCCATATCAGGTGTTAACGTTTTTGTAGGTCATGAGTCTCTTTGGCTGTCCCTTTTTTCAGAATAACATTTGAAAATGCTTAAAATAAAATATATACCATTACAAAGAAAACCCATGATACTGAAATATTTATTAAAGATAGTAGTTATCAGTTATCTTATTAATCAAATTTTATCTAATAGCCAAGTTTATTGGTTATTAAATTTATTACTTATCAATTTGCTTTTTTAAAAGAAGTAAAGTTTATGGAGTCCAGGTTAACAACCTTTGCCTTATAGAATGTAAGCTCCTTGAGCTCAGGGTAATTTCTCTTTTTGTCTTTGTATTCTAATACCTAGCAAAGTGCCTGGTATGTAGGAGGTGTTTAATAAATGCTTGACTAGTTGACTGGTAGAAACACAGTTGGAAGGGACCTCAGAGATCACTACTTCCAACTTATTCACTTCTAAAACATCACTGTCCAATGGCCATCAAGGTCTTCCCGTGACAGAGGGTCCCCTCTCTTCTGAGGCAGTCAGTATTCTCCATTTCGGGACAGACCGCAAGGTTAACAGGTTTTCCCTTTTTTTGTTGTTTGGTTGTTTCTGTCATGGTGGACCCTTTTTGACCCCATTTAGGGTTTTCTTGGCAAAGATACTGGAGTGGTTTGCCATTTCCTTCTCCAGCTCATTTTACAGATGAGGAAACTGAGGCAAGCAGGGTGAAGTGACTTGCCCAGGGTCACCCAGCTAGTGTCTAAGGCTGGATTTAACTCAGGTCTTCCTGACTCCAGGCCCCAGGCTCTAAATTGGCTTCTCTCTACCTCACACTCATTGCTCCTAGTTCTACTCTCTTGGTCCAAGCAAAATTAGTTCCTAATTCCCTTTCCATATAATAATTAATAATAATAATTAACATTTATGTCGTGCTTGCTATGTGCCAGGCACTGTGCTAAGCCCTTAAACAATTATTTTTTCTGATACAACAACCCTGGGAGTCTATTATTATCCACATTTTACATATGAGGGAAACTGAGGCAGGCAATGATTAAACTGACTTGCCCAGGGTCACACAACTAGTACATTTCTGAGGCCGGATTTGAGGTCAGGTCTTCCTGACTCCAGGCCCAGAGCTCTATCCTCTGTGCCATCTTGTTATAACAATGATCCAGATTGTCCCCTTGCCTGGAAAAGAACCTTCACCAGGACTGATCCCTGAAGAATAAATGGGATATCTTATAATCCCCTCCCTCTTATAGCCAGGGTATTACCCCCCTCACCCTGGAATAATGTAGTTCCAATGTCCCCCTTCCCCATCATGTCTGTCTGCCTGTGTCTCTGTGTCTGAATATCTCCATGTCTGCAGACACAAAACCTCTCCCAGAAGTCCCCATCGGCGGGCTGTCAACCCAGTTTTTCCTTTCTTCCTTCTCCAGCGGTGCTTCTTGTACTACTGAGGCTCAATACCTCTTTGCAACCTTAAAAATGATTGAAGGCTCCAGAGAATTTTGGCTTATTAGGGTTATGTCTATCAATAGTTATTATAGAAATTATAATTTATTATTATATTATAATATATTATGGAAATATATTTATTTTATTCATCATATGTATATATTTCTTTTTATATAAATTTATATATATTTATATAATATATATTATAGAAATATTAAAATATTATAGAAATTTCTATATGAAATTAAAATGTTCTAGTATTATTATGAAAAGTTTTGACTTTATAGATTTCCCCCAAAAGGGAAGGCAAGGGGTGGGGGAAGGAAGATACATTTTTATAGAACCTGTTATGTGCAAGGCACTGTGCTCAGCACTTTACAGATATTCCCTCACTTGACACCACCCCCCCAGGGTCCCCAGACCTCACTTTGAGAAGCACTGCTCCAGAGTAACCCACTTTCCAGGGCTTACACAGGCCTATTCTCCTCAGGGCCACGACATTAGGAGGATACTGTGAAATGAATGGCCCCCAGAACAGTAGATATTTTCCTCCAGATTAAATTCTCCTCTATCTGTCCCTGATATTAGGAAGTCCTCCTAGGTACTTCTGAGCCCCTTTGAAAATCTGATCCACCCTCCCCTTTCTTTCCCCCACATGATTTTGGGCTGACATGAATTTTGATCTTGGGGGATTGATCCTAATAGCATTAAAAGTTACTTTTCATGCTGAGTTACTAGCATGGAACTAAGTTACTTCAGGAAAATTTCTTATTGTATTTCCACTGTAACTTTTGTCAAGGTTTCTCCCAAATATGGGTTTGAGGAGGAACCCAGTAGTAAATAAATGTCAGCTACTGAATAGCCTTTATTTATGCCGCAAAAAAATCAGACTACCAAAAGACTATTCATAAACAGATGTAGGAGCACATAATATACTCAGATAACCCTCCAGCTCCCCATCCTACAAAAGGAAATTGTCTTTGAGACTGCTATTCTCATTAGAATGCAGCTAGATGGCTCACTGGATAGAGTGTTCAAATCTAGCCTCAGACACTTTTTGTCTGTGTGACCTTGGGCAAGTCACTTAACCTTTGCTTGCCTAGGAAGTTGCTAGGTGGCTCAGTGGATAGAGTACTGGTCCTGGAGTCAGGAAGACCTGAGTTCCAGTCTGGTTTCAGACACTTACTAGCTGTGTGACCCTGGGTAAGTCACTTAACCTCTCTTTACCTTAACCCACTGGAGAAGGACAAGGCAAACCACTCTAGTATCTTTTCCAAAAAAACCCCACGGACAGTATTGGTGGGCCGTAGTCCACAGAGTTATGGAGAGTTAGACACAACTGATGAACAATAATAACTGGGACTATCCTCTGAGTCCCTCTTTCCCACAGAGTCCTACACAGTCCAGACTCACTCTGGGAAGTCAGCACTCTCTGGGGCACTATTGGGGGGGAAATCCACTTTTTATTGGACTTACACTGTGTAAGTTGCCCATTGACTTTGTCATGCCTCAAGAGCACTGCATCCAGAATTTCCTTTCTTTTTAGAAGCTCTGATCCCTGAACTCTCAAACTTGGGTACTTGGGAAATAGACAGTTTTTAAGCTTGGGCTGAGTAAGCACACACATGTCTGCCTCTGTCATGTACTTTTCCAAGAACTCTATTTTTGCTCCATCTGTTGCCTTATCTTGGGCCAGGGAAAGGCCACTTACTTTTCTGCCAAGCTAAATGAATACAAGCACATGCCAGCCTCTGCCATGTGCTTCTGCAGCAGGTCTCCATCATTCACTCCTGGAGGAAGGAAACTGTGCATGGGAACAGATTCTATCCCACCTTCCAGAATCAAGGTCTTCTCTTTGCTTACTAGTCTGAGAGCAAGAGAGAGAGAGGGAGTAAGAGAGATAGAGAGATAGGGACAGAAAGACAGATACAGAGACAGAAAGACAGACAGACAGAGAGAGAGAGAGAGAGAGAGAGAGAGAGAGGGAGAGAGACAGAGAAAGAGACAGAGAGACAGAGAGAGACAGAGACAGACAGACAGAGACAGAGACAGACAGACAGACAGAGACAGAGGTGGGGCAGAAAGATAGACAGACACAGAGAGATGGAGAAAGAGAGATGAGGAGGGAGAGAGAGAGATGGAGAGAGAGAAATAGGGAGAGGAGAGAGAGAGAGAGAGAGAGAGAGAGAGAGAGAGAGAGAGAGAGAGATACAGGAAGACAGGCAGACAGAGACAGAAAGACAGAGAATTGTAGAGAGAGGTATGAGGAGGGAGAGACAGAGAGAGAGATGGAGAGAGAGAAATAGGGAGAGAGGTGAGGGGAGAGAGAGAGAGAGACAGAGAGAGAGAGAGAGAGAGAGAGAGAGAGAGAGAGAGAGAGAGAGAGAGAGAGGAGGAGGGAGAAAGACAGAGACAGAATGCTGATCTCACAACTCATTTTTATAGCCCATGAAGGTCATTCCCCTGTCTCAATCAGCCATTCATCTTAAAAGGTAGCCTCAAGGGATGAGGAACAGTCTGTGTTCCTACAATGATATCTTGGGCTTTACTAACAGATAAAGAAGGCCCTGCTTCCAACCTTTGACAGTGAAGGGGCTATAACCAGCCTGTACCTCAAAATCTTAGAGTCCTATGAGGCTTAGAAGGCTCAATGACTAGCCTACGGTGATGCAGTTAGTAATTGTCAGAGGTAGCATTTATAGCCTGGACTTCCTGGTTCTGTTTGTCTCTATCCATTATTCATTGTTGCTTGATACTGTCCAGCAAGGACCTATACAGAGTGTTTGTTGAACTGAGCCAATTTGGAAAGGAAGTCCGGTGTCATAGTGGAAAGCCCACTGGATTTAGAGTCAGGTCCTGGGTTCAAATGCTGACTCCTACCATCTGTGTGACCTTGACTGGAGCTGCTTCAGCTTTCCTGGCCTCATACTTTAAGTCATATGTAAAATCAGAGAATTTAAACTGGTGATCTCTGAGAACCCTTCCAGATCTAAAGCCTGAGCCACGAAGCTGAACAGCTTGGTGACCAACCCCACCTGGCTCCAAGGCTGCTGCAGTTATTAAACCCCAAGGACTCAGTCGGAAGGGAAACCCTCAGGCTTCTGGGTAGGGACGCTCCACAGAGCCATTTACCACAGATATTAAGGGCGGTGGGTGAGGCACTGAGCCAGTTGGGGATGTGTTGAGTGCAGGTCTGGGAAGGAAAAGAGGAGGGGAAGTGGGACTGGCTGTTTGAACAGCTGTGATGAATCAGCAACTACCTTTCCCCCTCCTCCAACCCCCATCCCAAACCCCTCACTTCTCTTTTCACCTCCCCACTCTCAGCCCTGCTTCATGGAGGTGCCCTGGGCTAAGGGAGAGTGAGAACGGTCAGTCCTTTTCTTGCCGTGTGATTGTGGACACATGGACAAAGGCAGGGGTCCTTAACCTGGGACCCACAGACCTCCTTCCTCCCTTCAAGTGATCTGTGGAGAGATTTCAGGGTACCTGTGAACTTATCAGAGGAAAACTTATATCTTTATTTTGACATAATTTCTTTCCTTTGTAATCTTATATATTTTATTTTATTCATTGAAAAAACATTGTGAAGTGGGATCCATAGACTTCAGCTGACTGCCAAAGAGGTCCATGGCACTGAAAAGATGATGATCCCCTGGTCTCAGTGACTGGTGGTTAGTATATAAATTATAGAACATTAGAGCTAGGTGGGACAGAGTGGTAGACCTAAAGGGTGGAAGGCACCCGAGAGGTCACCTGGTCTGACCTCCTCCCTTTACAAAGAAAGATGAAGTGGCTTATCTGAGAATTACAAGAGTCCAACATAAGTTCAAGAAGCAGAAAACAAACTGCCCGATGCCTCCAAGTTCAGTACTTTTTCAGCACCTTAGGGGCAGCTGAGTGTTGGGCTTGGAAAGTCCTGAGTTCAAAATACAGCTCAGACACTTACTAGCTATCTGACCTTGGGCAAGCTACTTAACCTCTGTTTGCCCTGTTTATACAATGGGCGTGATAGCACCTACTTCACAGAGCTTTTGTGGGGATGCAGTGAGATATTCGTAAAGTGCTTTCCAAGCCTTAAAGTGCTGGTTGTTACTACTACTACTGCTAATACTACTACTACAACAACAACTACTACTACTACTTACTACTACTACTACAACTGCTACTACTGCTGCTACTACTAGAACATGAGGTGTTGGAACAGGAAGGGATATTAGAATCTAGTTCATGGAATATTAGAATAGGATGAGATTTTGGAAAGAACCCACCAAATCTTAGAAGGGCCCTTAGAAAACAATCACTTGGTCAATAAACATTTTAAAATGTTTATTATGTACTATTATGCTAAGGCTAATGGAATTCTAGAGGTAGGTGGGCTCTATGATATTAGAACAAGATCTCTGAACATGATGAAATGAATGTCATTTTCCCGGAGGCCTTTACTTTTTAAGAGGCTCACAAGGAGGGAGGGGAAGCCAAAGCCCAAAGGAATAAATTCTAATGGCAGAATTTTCAGGCAGCAGTGGACAGGTTAATGGGGAAGCTAATTTTTTTAATCTTGGAGCGATGGGAATGAGGGGCTTTATCTACATTCTTGAAATCACACCACAGATTCCACCGACAGATAAGGAGGAGTTTAGATGCTTGGAGCTAAACCATGACTCTGGAGGTTGGAAGGACCTTAGAACATGGAATGTCAGAGATGGAAGGGACCTTAAGTTATAGGACAAGGAATACTCAGTTGGGAGGTACCTTCTAATTCAACCCCACCTCATTTTACAGGTAAGGCTAGTAGTGACAGAAGGCTTGTTCAAGGTCACATTAACTTACTGTGGCTGGTCCAGGAGAAGAATCTGGGTCTTGTGACTCCTGGACCATTTATCTTTATTTAGACTATGTGTACGTGGTCAGTTTTCCAAAAATCAGAAAATCACAAAATAAATGCATCTTGGGCTATGCCAGAATGCAACAATCTTATATTGATGGTTCAGAAAAGACTGCACAAAGTAAGACCCAAAGCAAAACCTCTCCTGCACCCCTATTTTCATCCCCATCTCTCCAGACACAAGGAGCCATCTGGAGCCTTTGGCCACAAAGCTGACCACCACCAGCTGCTAGCCTCCAGACCAGGAAGCCTCTTAGGCAGTGGTGGGCTGTGGAAGAGGGTCACTGTGAAGGACTAGTTAAGTATTCACCATCCCTGCCTTACAGGGAACCCAAGATTATGGGCAATGGTGCCATGTTGCCATGCTTCAAGGAGGGTCATTGTTATGGCATCATTCTCAGTATAATTTTTTAAAAAATAATTATGAACTCAACAACCCCATCACGTGTATATTCTCAAGGAAGCAAGGGTGAGGGGAGCGGGAGCTGAAGAAGAGGGGGAGGTTTTGCTGAGTATGCAGTTTCTCAGAATCCAAAACAGCTGAATCAAAGTGGGGGAAGATTCCAAAGGAAAAGAAGAGATGTTCAAGGAAAGCCTGTGGTCACAGGAACAAAGGGAAGGGGGAGATCGTCCAACCCAGCCCCCTCTTATAACAGCTAAGAGCCCTTACTCCCCTGCCCGACTTGTTCACCTAACAACAATATTGATAGCGCTTGTTTGTAAGAGCCTTTACTACTGCAAAGATCTGAAGTGACTGAACAAAAATTCTCATTGTCCCATGAGACCGGGTGAGCCTCTCCAGGTTCTACTAAAGAAGCCAGAAGACAGCTTAAATGTAGAGTGGGACTAAAAAGGGTGACCAGAGAGCCAGGCATCGGATAAAGCATCGTCTTTGGGGTCAGGAAGTCCAACTCTTCTGTGGCCCCATTTGGGAATGGTTTGCCATTTCCTTCTCCAGCTTATTTTACAGATGAGGAAACTGAGGCAAACTGGGTTAAGTGACTTGCCCAGGGTCACACAGCTAGTAAGTGTCTGAGGCCAGATTTAAACTCAGCAAGATGAGTCTTCCTGACTTCAGGCTGGGTGCTCTATCCACGGCCCCACAATAACAATTAGCACCACATAGATGGCCACTCTCAGATTCAAACCCAGGTCTTCTGATTGGTAAATATCATATTCTCTTTCCCCCTACATTTACCCTCTGCAGACAGTAACCTCCTTGGCCCTATAGTAGAAAGCCTATCTCCATGAAACAAGGGGAGGTGATAGAGGGGGACCTAGCCTGGGGCTCCCAGTTCTCCCCCTGGTAAAGAAAAGCTGGATTTCTCCCAGTCTCTGTCTCAACTCAGGCTTCTCCTTTGTTCTGTCCTTCTAATGGGGCTTCCATCAGGTTACAATCAGGATGGAAGAAATAGATGCCCCGGGGGATCCCCAGAATCAACGACCATAGAGTGTTACAACTGGAAGGAGTCTTAGGGAATTATACATCTAGGCCTTACCTTATAATGGTGAAACTGAGGCCCTGGGCCTTGAGAGGCATCATGGTACAGGGAAAAGAACTCAGGATTTAGAATCAGAAGGCCTGGGTTCAAATGCTGGCTGGCTCTGCCACTCACTGTCTGTGGGACCTTGGAGAAGTCACAATTTCTCTGTGCCTCAGTTTCCTCATCTGTAAATTTAACTAGAGATAGCTTCTAAGGTCTCTTCCAGCTCTAAGTATGATGATGATTATGATAATAATAAGTGGCATTTATATAGCACTTTAAGATTTGCAAAATGCTTCACATAAGCTAGCTCTTTGGCTCCTCGCCTGTGCGGCAGGGGCTATTACTGTCCCTATTTTACAGAAAAAGAGGTTAAATGACTCTCCCACAGTCATAAAGATAGAAAGGGTCTGAGGAAGGATTTGAACTCAGGTCTTCCTCACTCCACATCCAGTGCGCTGTCCACTACTCAACCTAGCTGCCTCGATGTACTTTATATAAGGTGGCACACGAAATTAGTGATTGGGTTTTCCCCACTACACTTTTCTTTTTAGGACATAGAAGGTCACTGATGGAGGGACATGGTACCTGGGGGTAGAGAGAGCACTGGATTGGGAATCAGACTGCCTGGGTCGGATCCACACTCAACTGCTCACTAGTCACTTTCTCTCCCGGGCCACAGATGCCTCATCTCAATCCTCGAGGTCCCTCCCAGCACTACATTCTCTGAGAGAGCCCAGCCTTGAAGCTGTAGGATCGGGGGCCAGCTATGAGGGAAGCTCTGGGAATTTGGGATGCAGAGGAGGAGTCCACTCCCCTTTTTTGAATTATGTATAAGGTTGCCATAAACTTTCCAGCCTTTCCTCTTAAGGGAGTCAGAGGAGGAGGAGGGAGACTGTACCAGATCCCTCCCCCTGCCTGCTTTCATCACCTCCTGTGGAAGGCAGAGAGGCTGAGGCCTCCAAGACGGTCCTTTCTTGTGGGTCATGGGAATAGGGGCAGGGCCAATGTATGAACTTGACAGCTCGGCCTCTTGAGAGAGCCCAGGACAAGACCCTCCCTAAAGCCTCCAGGCTTGTCAGATGGAACCATACCAGGACCGCTTCTCAGCTTCCAACATGGAGTGTACTTAGGGGCCCTGGGGAAAAAGTAGAAGAATCTGAGCAAAAGTCAAGCCCTCTCCCTTCTCCCCACTTTGTGTCTTTTGGCTCTGGAGACAGACGTTGGTTTAAATGGGGATGGATGCACATAGGCATCCTGGGGAGGCTTAGACAACTCTACCACTCACTATCTGCGTGACTCAAGATGAACTGCTTTCTCTCTCCAGGGCCATCAAGCCCTCTCCTTTAAAAGTATCGTCCCCTCACAGGCTGTTCCTGAAGATATCAAACTGACAGTGGAGATCCGGCCAGCAAGATCAGCTGAGAGTGGTCAAGATTGTTCTGTTAATGCTTTTTAAGGTACCCCTAGTATTGGTTGTACAGTCAGTCATAGAGGCTTCCACTCATCACATTGTTAACAGACCAGAACCAGTTACAGAATGTCTACACATGCTCCAAAGTCTCTCTTGAGACCCTTCCATTACATGCTGTCAAGATTCTCCTGAAAGCGACTTCCCGGTCTTTTCTCAGTGGGAATAGTATTCCGTGAATGAGCTAGTCCACTGTTGATGTTCAATCGTTCAGTCCTGTCTGACTCTTCGTGCCCAATTATGAGGTTTTCTTGGCAAAAATACTAGAGTGATTTTCCATTTCCCTCTCCAGTGGGTTAAGGCAAACAGGTAAAGTGACTTGCCTAGGGTCACACATCTAGCAAGTGTCTGAATCTGGATTTAATTCAGATCTTCCTCACCCTAGGCTCAGAGCTCTATCCACTGAGCCACCCAGCTGCTAGTCCCCTGTTACATGTGTATATATTATCTCCCCCAATAGACCATAAGCTTACTGGAGTGAGACACTGTTTCATTTTGGTCTTTATATTCCTAGCATCTAGCAGTGTCATGGAGAACCTGAACAATAAAATTACAGAGCCTCAAGATGATGAAGAATTATAGAGGGCAGAGAAGTATTCGTCATGGTCCAGCATGGACTGCCTTAAAGATTTTCCTTCAGTATGGGAGTTTCCCATGGCTAGATCAAGATGACCCAAGTTTCTCTGAAAGATAGAGAAATATAGAGATAAAGCTGCCCTCACCACACATAGTACATATCAATCAATCAAGCAGTTGTTTCAGTTCTCTCTGACTCTTTGTGCCCCATTTTGGGGTCTTCTTGACAAGATGCTGGAGTGATTTTCCGTTTTCTTCTCCAGCTCATTTTTTATAGATGAGGAAACTGAGGCAAACAAGGTTAAGTGACTTGGCCAGGGTCACACAGTTAGGGAGTGTCTGAAGCTGGATTTGAACTCAGGTCTCCTTGACTCCAGGGGACCTCTATCCACTGTGCCACCTAGCTGCCCAGGGATCCATCAACAAACATTTATTAAGCAACTACTATGAGTTAGACCCTGTGCTAAGTGCCAAGGACACAAAAAGAGGTAAAAGACAGTCCCTCCCTTCAAGGAACTTACAATCTACGTGGGATATTAGTGAATTAAGACAAGTAGCAATGACCTATTTTAATAAAGTGTCTCCTTGTCAAGGCTGGACTCCTTTTGGACTATAACCAGTCACAGAACAGACACACAGAGCTAGAAGGACCTTCTAGATTACCTAGCCCAGCATGTATGGAAACATTGGGCTTGAAATAAAGGGGACTGGCATTCAACTGGGGCCAATTCTGTTCTCTTCCAAAGTCACTTAGGGAAGAGTCCAAGGCTGGTGAAACGTGAATTGCCCATTGTGAGCAGAGGCTGAGATATCTGTAAGGCCTAGCCCTGCCCAGAAACCACATGCAAATAGGAAGGAGCCAGAAAGTGAGACATCAGGGAACATAAAGAAAAAAAGACTGAAATGACCCAAAGTATGTTAATGACCTTGTGATCAAGCAGATTAAGGCAATTGGGAAGACATCAAAAGATGTGAAAAGCAGAAGGGAAGATGACCTCCAGATCACCTAAACAATTCCAAACATCTATACATAAATATTGCAAGACAAAGGAAAATGAACCAATACCTGAAGAGGCAGGGGACCCTGTGGCTAACTGAAGAGCAAGGAACCCTATCAGGATATTCTTGACTAGTTAAAGAGAAAAATAAGTTCTGTAAAATCAGAAACTATGGCCTACACATCAGAAATAGCTGGCAAAATAGAAAAACTTGAATCCAAAATCTCACCAAAGAAACAAAAAAGAGAACCATGGATTGAGAATGAAAAAAATATATCTATGAAGAACAATCTGGAAAAGGATAAGCATAAATCAGTAACCTTAAAGGAAAATATGATCTTTATACAAGTAAAACATTGATCTTGAAGATAGGTGTAAAGCCAATACAAGAATTATAGGTCTTCGAGAAGAAGATGACAAATCAAAAAACCTAAATATCACAATGTAGGAAATAATACAAATAAAAGGCCCACAATTTCTGAAAACAGAATTGTAAAAAGTGCCAATCAAAAGAATTCACAAATTGCCTCCAGTCTGTCAGTCAGTAAACATTTATTAAGTGCCTTCTATGTGTCCTGGGGATACAAAGGATGATAAAAGACATTCTTTGTTCCCAAAGAGCTCACAATCTAACAGGGGAGACAACGTGCTAATAATTACATACAAACAAGCTAGCTACAGGATAAATTGAAAATAATCAACAGAGAGAAGGCCCTAGAATTAAGAGGGGTTGGGGAGGGTTTCCTGTAGGAGATGGAATTATAGTTGGGACTTGAAAGAAGTGCGTAAAAAAGCCAGGAGGTGGAGGAGATGAGGAAGGAAAGCATTCCATGAATGTGAAAATGCCTGGAATAGGGAGATGGAGTGTCTTTGTTGTAAGAATAGCAAAGAGGCTGGAGTTAATGTATCGAAAAAACATGGTGGGATATAGGATGTAAGGAGATAGTAAAGATAGGAGAAGGCTAGGTAATGAAGGACTTTGGACACAGAGTAGAAGGGTTTATATTTGACCCTGCAGGATCCAGAAGCCACTGGAGCTTATTAAATTATGGGGGGTGAATGGTCAGTCCTGGACTTCAGGAAAATCATTTTGACAGTTTAGCAGAGAATGGACTAGAGTGGGGAGAGACTTGGAGCAGGCAGACTTAGCAGCAGGCTATTGTAATAGCCCAAGTGTGAGGTGATGACTACAAGGCACATGGTGGTTACATTTAATCATTTCAATGACAAACAATAAATTGTATAGGTCGCTAGAAGAAATATATAAAGGAAAAGGAATTCAAATAACAACAGACTATTCTACACCCAGCAGAAACTGCAAGAAGGTTTGGAATAATGTATTCTAAAGAGAATAGGAACTCAAAGTGTGGCCCGGGGTGACCCACTCTCTAAACCTGAGCTTAACCATTAATGAAAAAAGATGGATCTTCAATAAAAAAGAGATATATGAAGCACTCCTACAAAGGAAGCCAG
This sequence comes from Trichosurus vulpecula, assembly GCF_011100635.1. Lineage (NCBI taxonomy): Eukaryota > Metazoa > Chordata > Mammalia > Diprotodontia > Phalangeridae > Trichosurus > Trichosurus vulpecula. The sequence continues at coordinate 256,086,314 of NC_050578.1, forward strand.
ACCTGAACACATTATTTGTTTTGCACTCATCCCAGACAACAGAAACATATAAGAAAGGTAAACAAATACAGCAATCAAGGAAGCCACAGGTATTGAAATAAATTATTGCAGAAAAAAATTAAAAGTAAAAAGAGGAAGATTCCTATGAGGTTATAAACAACACAAGAATGACAGTAACAACAAGGAGACTGTTAAGAGATTTCTTTTTGAAAGTATGCATGGAGACAAGGGAGAAAGCAGAACATTATGGAATAAACCACATATCAACTGCCTACAGGTGAATCCATTTTTTGTAGGACTACCAGAATGAGAGGGCACATAAAATGGGAGAAGAGAGAAAGAAGATGGAGGGGAATGTGTGAATCAGGTAAATAGTTAACAAGGAAGGGAAAATAACTCATCAAAGTATCTCAGACAGAGATGGGAAAATGGTTAAAGGACATAAACAGGGGAAAGGAAAGGGAGAAAATCTCATTTCATTGGTGGGAGGGAGTCCCACTGAAGAAAGATCCTAATCGGGGAGAGAAAGATTCTGTAATCAAAGATGGGCACCTCACAATGAGTACAATCAGCAAGGATTTTGTTCTTAGGTCACTCATCCTGCCTCAGGAGAAGATCCTAGGGGCAAGTGGTACCCAGGAGAGTGGGAGGGCACGAGCCTAGGAATGGTGGGAAAAACATTATCATGGGAAAGCAAAGGGTAGTAAAGAACTGTTTAATCAAGGACACAGGAAAACTCCAAAGGTGGTATAACACCTCTATCCTCTCTATCACCAGGAAGCAATATCTATAAGGTAATAACATAAAAACCATTTAAAAGGGGCAATTCAAAGTAGGTATTTTAAAAGCTTTAATTGCACAAAGAATGCAAAGACTAAAGAAGGACTAAATTAGTCTAAGAGTCATGAATCAAAGATAAACAGACTAAAAAGGAAGAGAAATAATAAGAATGAGGGAAAGAAATCCTTTTTAGGAAATGATGGAGGAAATGAAATTAAAAACACTACCAAACCACACAAGTTGAAGGGGTATTTTATTTGATTATTTAACTGAGAGGAAGAAAGAAAAAAGAATTAACAAGTAAAGCAAAACTCCAAAATTAGAAAAAGGTATAAGAAAAAAGGAGAGAGGGCTTGAGGATAAGGAGAAGAGAAGCAACTGGGAATGAATCTTCCTTAAAGTAAATTAAGCTAATATAACTGATGAAATAAAATACTATGTTTACAGAGGAAGAGAAAAAAATCCCAATTTGTAAAAAAAAAATAAAAAACAAATAGAAGGAAATATAAACATAACTCATAATATTAAGTGTAAATGGATTAAATAGTCCAATACGATGAAAAAGAGTGACAGATTAGATGAAAAAAGGCATACTGGGAAATAAAAGTGAGAACAAAGTATATTCAACCCATGGAGGATGGCAAATGCAAAGAGTTGGAGGTGGGGAAAAATTGTTGTGTGTGAAGATCAGCAAGGAGGTCAATTGGCTAAACCATAGAGTTCAGGAAAGGAAGAAATATCTAATAAGGCTTGAAAGGTAGTTTAGTGCCAGGTTGTGAAGGGCTTTAAAAACTAAAAGGGGGCAGCTAGATAGCACGTTGGATAAAGCAATGGACCTGGAGTCAGGAGGACCTGAGTTCAAACCCTGCCTCAGACATTTGAAACTAGCTGTGTGACCCTAGGCAAGTCACATAACCCTGATTACCTCACCAAAAAAAAAAAATAAAGCCTGAAAGAAGAGTTACATTTGATCATAGAAGCAATAGGAAGCCATTGTCAGTCAATAAACATTTATTAAGCATTTTACTAATGTGCTGTGTTAAGCTCTGGGGATACAGAAGTTAATGAGCCTCTGCTTTCAAGGAGCTTACAACTTAATGGGGGAAGATAAGACAAAAGACGAAGATGGGAGGGGGTGGGAGAAGGGAAAGTATCTGTCGAGGATGGGGGGGGGGAGGTGCATTTGAAGAAGTTTAAAGGCATGCACCTAAGTGGGAAAGAAGGGATAGCTAACTTGGGCACCTTCCTTAAATGAAAGTCCTAGGGAGAACTCTTCACTCCACCTTCCACCTTCCTCAAGGGCAGAGGGTACTGTTGAGGTATGAGTTGCAAGGATTATGTGATCTCATAGGAAAAAAAAAATGTTCCTGATTGGGGTACACTAGAGAAGTCTGGAGTGTAGCCAGGTGGGAAATGGAGATTAGTGGATAGGCATAGCATTTTAAATGGCAGGTGTTGGAGTCAGGAAGACCTAGGTTCAAGTCCTGTTTGAATTAGCTGGGTGACAGTAGCATCACGTAGCATTTCAGGCAATTCTCTAAGGCTCTAAGTTAGATAAGTTACTGGTCTGAATCAATGGAGGAAGGTTTTATATGGGACTTTCCCATCCAAAGCATTTATGGATCCAAAGCAATTATAATAAATTCATTTATAATATATTAAACTGTAATTTTATCATTATTATAATAATCACGTTTATAATGATCATCATTATAATAATGTTATTATTGTAAGGAAAAGAAGAAAAGATAAAGCAGGAAGAACACGCCAGGAGAAGAACTTGTGTCTTGTGGCATATGGGGAATCCGCAATCCCCTTTTTCTCCCTATGACTTTGGAACATCACACTAAGGAGATTTGGAATCTGAATGTCTCATCGTCTCCCACAGAGCTGGCAGCTTGAAGCGATGAAGGCATTTGTGAGGAGGAGGGAGGGGGAAGGAGAGAGAGAGAGGAGGGAGCAAATGCCAGAGGCCAAGATCAATCTGGAGTCAGGCACCAAATGAGTGATAAGGAGAAGACCAGGAGTGAAGACCTCCATTCTCTCCAGATATCCTTGTGAACATGCTTTCGAACCTCCACAAAGGTCAAGTGGGGAGAGCCAAGGCAGGCCCTGTGGGACATCCACCCCAGATTTAGTCTGAGGAGGGAGGGGCCCTCTTTGGCTTGGAGCAAGCCTGGCATTTAGTGCTCTCCCTAAGGAAACTTGGTCCCCGTTAGTTTATATAGCCTTATTCCTCCTAGTCTTGGATGTTTTCCACTGTAATCCAGAAAGCTGTGATTCACACACACACGCCCAGTAATCCAGTTATCAGATGCAGGAGGCAAGCATAAAAAAAATACCCCAAACAAACAAACAAAAAAAGAACTTTGGATGGGCCAAATGTAGGGTAATTATCCAGCTCTGTAAGCTGAGAAAGCATCTGGACGGAATGAAATCCAAAACGAGAAAGAAAAAAGAAAGAAAAAAATCAAAGCCACTCAATTGTGCTGGATGTGTATAACTTTGCAGAAGGGATGATTGAGTATCTATGGGCCTGAACTTAACTCTCCCTTCAGCCTCAAAAGATGCATGTGACTATTTGCCTCCTTCTCCAGGGCTGCTATGGGAAGAGGAGAGAAGGATTTGCAGATGGTCTCCTTGTCAATATTCAGCTTTCCCAGTCACTAGGAATGGGCATTCTTCCCCCCTCCTCTCCACTTTTTCGGGAGCAGGGTTAATCTAGGAGAAGGAAAAGAGTCTTTGGGTCCAGACTCATCTCACTGAATCTCCAGTCCTGGGGGGCCCATCTGCTCCGGAGCTGAAGACTCCCTCCCCATCCACCCCCTCCTCCCTGTCCCTCTTGCCTCCTCCTCACGTCTGAGTGCCTTCCCTCCAAGTCTCAGATGCTTGCAAAAAAAATGCAAGCTCAGCAATTTCCCCACTTTCCTCCCTGCCCCGCCATCCATGTGTTCATCTTCCCGCTCTGCTGTCTGTAGACAACTTGTAATAACTGGGAATTGTACTGAGTAAAAGTTATAATCATAGAACGTTAGTGCTGAAAGGGACCCAAAGGGCTACTTCAGTACAATGCCCTCATTTTGGAGCTAAGGAAACTGAGTCCTGGAAATGGAAGATTGCTCAAGTTTTTATAGCTAATAAGTGCCAGAGGCCAGACTTTGGCTTGGGTTTTCTGACTCCCAAGTCCACTCCTCCTCCCACCGTGTTGTACTGTCTCTGAGTCAGGCCCTTGAGCCCTGGAGTTTCCTGGATGCTGACTTGCTGTATGCTAAGCCAGTGTCCCCTTGGAGAGATTGGGGTCTGGCCTTTCTGTCAGGATGTCCCATGTCCTTGGTTCTAAGTCGCCCTGGTAAGGGGGAAGATGGCAAGTTGTTCATAGTCTCAGGAGCTAATGCCGAGTAAATTAAACAAAGCCCCCAGCCTCTCTTCTCAACATCTAACCTGGAACACTTATAAAGAGGAATCTCAAAGGAGGGATGGGATTTGGGGTTAGGGAATCATTCATGGGTGGGACCAGAGAGAGATACATGGTAGTGAGGTACCAGCAGTTACCCAGGGGCAAATACAGCAAAAGGCTCACTCTGGGAGCCCAGCACCCCCTGGTCCACAGTGTGAGAGAATCCCAGTGGTGCCAAGAACTGTGGACATTAATCTAACATCCTTCCATTGATATATTATTGAGAGATAATATGGTATAGATAGGGCAGCTAGGTGGCACAGTGGATAGAGCCAGACAGCTTCATGAGTTCAAACCCAGCCTCAGATACTCAGTAGCTGCGTGACTGCACAAATCGCTTAACCCAGTTTGCCTCAGTTTCCTCGTCTGTAAAATGAGTTGGAGAAGGAAATGGGAAACCACTCCAGTATCTTTGACAAGAAAACCCCAAAATGGGGTTCTAGATTTGGCATCAGAAGACTTGAGTTCAAATCCTAGTTCTGCCTCCCAGTGTGACCTTGAGCAAAGTCACTTCACCCGGAGGAGCCTCAGATCTTCATAGCTGGGACGAAGGCTGGATGGCCTCAGAGGTATCTTACGGCTTTAATTCTATAATCTTAATTATAACCCACAACCTCTTGAAATTCCACTTCCAGTTGGGCCAGTGTGAACACAACTTCACCAGCAGGGGTCAGTGAGTGGCTGTGCTGGGGAAACATTCCCAGACCCATGGCTTATCTGAGGGGAAAGGGACCTTAGTGGGTGTCTAACCAGTCTTTTCATTGTAAGCCTGAGGGAATTGAAGGCCAGAGAGTTGACTTCCACAAAGTCCCACAGCTGTGAAATATCCAAGATCAGAACCCAACAAGCCCAGAGGTCTTTTTAATGTCCTGCATTAACCTGTCTCCCAGCAGCTGGGGTTTGAATCCTCAGACTAGGCTCCCAATCATCGATCCCTCAATGGTCATTTATTAAGCACCTATTCAGTGCTAGGCTGGACAAGGAGACTGAAACACCAAAAGGAAACCTCCTTGCCCTCAAAGAGCTTATAGTCCATGAAGAATGGCCTTTCTGGACTTGGCTCCTTCACCATCACTTGCTCCTAGCAGCCCCTGTCTGGCAACAGGGCAGGAAACAAAGGGTACTGCTGATTGTCACATGGGGGCCCAGGCCTTGGCAGAGCAGAAGGAAGGGCCATTGGCAGGAGAGGGGAGAGATGGAGAATGAGGCAAGGCCAGAGAAAGAGGCTGGGGCAGCAGAAAACTTCAGCATAAACCAAAGGCAATGCTTTCCGGCGCTTTTGTGACAGATAGGGTCTCAGCTTCCACAGCTAACTGCTACTCGATCTTTCTTCCCGGCTGGTAATTCAGCATCTTGCCCATTAAGATACTTAATGGGCAGGCTCCCCGAGTCTCACAATGGCCCATCTGTGAGCCCAGACTAGGCAGCTCCCCTTCCCCCACTCTCCCCGCCCATAGCCCCCAGCCTCACAGCCCAGGCCCAGCCCCAGCTCTTCTACTTCCATTAAAACAAACATTCATTTAGTGAGATTTCCTCCAGGCCTGGCCCCAGCCCCCTGGCCCTCCCTCGTAAACTGCCTTCCCCTCCTCTGGATTTCCTCTTCATTGTCCCAATCCTTTTATTTGGGGTGGGGAGGAGGGGAGGAAAGGAGAGGGAAAACCAGCTGGGCTGTTCCAGCTGTTTCCCTGTGTGAGCAGCTTTGGAAATGAGGTGACAACCTGGGTTCTCCCCAAGCCTGACATGGGGGGATTATGTTTACAGGCTGACAAGTGGCTGAGGTTAGGCACCCAAACCTACAGGGCCCCCACCCCCTCCCTCCCACAGCTTGGGGGATTTTCCCAATGTCTAGTAATGCTTGTGTCAGATACCGGGGCCTCCAGTGTTTCCTGTCTTTGCTTTCGTCTGCTTTTGTCCTTCGAAAGCCTCTCTCTCTCTCTCTCTCTCTCTCTCTCTCTCTCTCTCTCTGTGTTGGGGTGGGGGGGGTGGGAAGGAGAATGGTGCTCTGGGATCCTGGCTTCAGAAGTTCTAGAAGAGAATTCAGAGAAGGTAGGGAAGTAGAACAGACTTGGACCAAGGAAGATCTGAGTTCAAATCCTGCCTCAGACATTTGCCAGCTGGGTCGCTCTGGGCAATACACTTATCAGCCAATTAGTAAGCACTGGTAAACACTATGTGCCAAACACTGTGCCAAGTACTTGAGATACAAAGAAAGGCAAAAAGAGTCCTGGCTGTTCAGGAGTGTTGTATGCCTCAGTTCTACATCTGTAAAAGGAAGGATTTGCACTTGATACCTCTAATGAATGTCTGTTCTATCTCTAAATCTATGATCTGGCCACAAGATCATAGGCTGAGGGTTAGTATGGGTCTTAGATTTCAGATCCTCCAGTCCAGAGGCGTCCAACGTGCAGCCAGCCAGCCAACATACCTGCAACACTCCCAAGTAAGACCTGGACCAGATTAAAATGCAATTGGGAAATACTTAACAAAATAAACAAAAATGCAATAGAACACAGATAATGTTACTACTTGGTTTTCTAAGTCAACACGCTTCCTCGGATCTTTACGAATGTTTAGTGGCCCCTTTTCTATTTGAGTTGGACACCATTTCTTTTACAGATGTGAAAGTGAGGCCTAGAAAAGTAGTTAGACCAAGGTCACCCAGGAGGAGATCAGGTAGAGCTGAGGTTGGAACCCAGGACCTCTGGACAATAAAATTCAGGGCTGTTCCATTGTTTTCTCCAAACCCTTCACTTTACAGAGGCCAGAGAAAAGGTAGAAGGGAGGGAGATGATAAGCATTTATAGAGCATCTACTATGTGCCAAGCACTGTGCCAAGCATTTTCTAATATTATCTCAATTTATCCCCCTAACAACCATTTGAGGTAGGTGTTATTCCCCATTTTACAGTTGAGGAAATGAAGGCAAACACAAGTTCAGTGACTTGCCCAGGGTCACCTGGCCACCGCTGAGTCACCTAGCTGCCTCTAGAAGAAGGAAGGAAGAAAACATCCCAATGAAACTTACCCAGAGGCAGAATTCAAACCCAAGCTCTATGGCGTGGAGATGACCCTAAGTAGCAGAATCTGAGACTCTTTGAGCCGGATGGAACCTTAGAGACTATCTAGTTCAACCCATTCCTGAAAGGAACCCACACTAGGAGATCCCTGGTTGTCTGTCATCTGCTCCTAGAGCACTAAGGACGGGGAAACCTGCACTCCTCAGGGCAGTCCGTTTCACTTTGTTTTGGCAGTAATGGTCAAGACATTTTTCTTGCCATCTAGTCTAAATGTGCCTTTTTATGCTTGTTGTCCTGGTCCTAGAACACTATTCCTTTGGAGCACAAACAGGTCCAAACAGCAGGCATAGGATGGACTGTGAGCATGTCACCCACCTGTTCAGCACAGACACGTCTGGGGAGTCTCTATACCAGGCTGGTCATGGGGTGAAGAATTTCTCCACATCAGCTATTCTCAAAGACCCCTGAATAAATCACAAAGAAGCCACTAGCTGCATCAGTGGAGGGAATGCCCATGCTAAAATAATCACATATCCTAGAAGCATGAAGGTAACATGGAGTTAATCAGCCTGGTCAATGAAGACTCCACATTTCCCATCCATGAAGATCAAGAGGATGGTTTGGAATACAGACTTGGAAGGGAAGGAGCTGGAAATCCCCCAATTACTCTGGATAATCAGAAGTCGGGGTGTCAGGAACAAAACTGCCCTTCTCTTACTAGCTCTGGCCAAAGAAAGCCTATAGAAGTGATTCCTTCCAGAAGGAGAGCTTTTTTCTTTTCACAATAAAGCGAGCTCTGGCTGCAGGAGGTTAAAGAGAGCCTGAATGAGTGAAATCCACCAAAGGGAATAAGAGAGATCACTTCCCAGAAGCTGGATCAAACAAGGAATGTTGGCCCCTGCTCTTTAATGGTTCAAAGAATATCTCTTAAAATCATAGAATGTGTGAGCTGGAAGGAACCTGAGAACATTGAATGTCAGAGCTGAAAGGGCCCTTAGAACATTCATTCATTCAATAAACATTTATTAAGGACCTACTATGTGCCAGGCATTGTGCCAAAAGCAGAGGATACAAAAAGAGGCAAAAGACAGTCCCTGCCCTCAAGGAGCCTGTAATCTAATGGAGGAGACAAAATACAAATAAATGTATACAAAGCAAAGTGTGTGCAGGATAAATAGGAAATAATGAACAGAGAGAAGGCATTGGAATTAAGAGGGGTTCGAGAAGGCTTCCTGTGGAAAGTGGGATTTTAGCTGGGACTTAACAGGAAGCCAAGGAGGTCAGGAGTCAGAGTAGAGGAAAGGAGAGGGTTTCAGACCTGGGGAAAGAGAGGATCCCCAGAGCCAAGAGACGGAGGGTCTTGTGTTGGAATGGAGCCTAGAATATAACATGTTAGAGTTAGGCCCTTGCAACTCAGATCCTGCAATTCTGTGATTCTGACATCATTTTTTTTTCCAACACACTGCCTCCCCTCCCTGCCATTTTGCAGAAATAGAAACTGAGGCCCAGAGATAAGTAACTTGCATAAGGTCATATTCAGCAAGAGTTGGGCTTAGAAAATATGTCTCTTGACTGTTTGTTCATAGGAAGTTGGGTTCTCCATCCTATCTTGCTCCTCTTCCCCCTTCTTGTACATAATAGATGCTTAATAAATGTTAATTTGTTGATTGTTCCAAACCCCTGTCCGCTCCAGTGACCTACCCCATGATTTGCTCCCTCTGAAGTGGTACAGAATTATCTTATTTGAAATGAATAGGCAATGACCAGGTAGGAGTACAGCAGTTCATGGGGAGGCACCCAGATGGAGGAGAGGCACAGTCAGGATGGGTGGGGTATGAAGAATTAGAGCTAGCATTTATGAAGTGCCTACTATGTGCATGAAGTGCCCTTGGACAGCCCTGGAAGGTGAATTCTATTATTATCCCCATTTTCCTGTTGAGAAAACTGAGACAAAGGTTGCATGACTTGCCCAGAGTCATACAGAGAGTAAATATCTGAGGACAGATTTGAACTTGGGTCTTCCTGACTCCAGGCCCCAGTGCTCCATCTGCTATTAATTAAGTCTGAGCCTATGGGAAATGGACTTACAAACTTCCCCTCCTGGGGGTGATGGGAGTCACACTGGCTTTTCTGTACCCCTACCCTCATCCGGTACCTCTGTGCCAGAAACGTAGCGGGAGATGGTGCTGAGACCCAGATGAATCAGTACACCGGAGACAGTGTGGTGTAGAGTCAGGATACTGCAGCTCAAATCCTGGCCCTGAAACTCAACTCTCTCATCTGTAAATTGGGCATGATAACACTTGTACTGCCTTCCTCCCTAGTGCTGTCTGAAGAAGAATGTTGTTGTAGATGATAAGACTCTGCACAAAAGAGAGTTGATCTCATCATAGTAGTGGAAAGCAATCGGTACTTACCTCACTGGCCGCCACCACACACACACACACACACACACACACACACACATACATACACACATACACACATACATACACACACATACACACACGTACACACACATATACACACACACTCTCCCAGATACTTCCCTCCTGCCTCTCCCTCCCCACCTGTATTCCCCTGGTTCCAGCTAAGTGATCCCCAACCAAGTGGCCAGGGCTGGAGCCAGATGTGTTTGCCTTTGACATGTAGATGTGACAGATGCCAGAGCCTCTGCACACATTGCGGAAGACTGGCCAGTACTGGGCCCAGGCTGCTGTGCTGCACATCATGTTAGGTATGAGACTGGCACCCACCTACGTGTCTCCCCATCACCCACCAAATCTAAGCAAACCCCTGCCTCACACTTGCCTTTTCCCAGGACCAATCCTTGAGGACCTAAGCCCTTACATTCTGCCTGCCCCTCCCTGCCCCCCCCCCAAGTGATGGCTTACGGCTTCCTTTTCTGAGAAAGGAGGGGAACCACCCAAAGAATCTTGTCATTAAGCTTCCTAACCACCCCAACCTTAGACTGTCAGACACAGGAGGGACCTTAGAATGTAGAATGTTAGAGCTAGGAGACTTTAGAATGATGACTCTCAATGCTGGAAGGGCCCTCAAATAAAGCAGGTCAAAACTGAAGGGACCTTAGAATATAGACCGTCAGAACTGGACAGGACCCTAGAACATAGAACTTAGAATGTCAGAAGTGAGAGGGCACCTCAAGTGTAAAATGTAGAGTGTTAGAGTTAGGAGGGACCTTGGAACCTAGAACACTTAAGTCTTGGGCATGGACTGTCAGAGCTAAAAGGGGCCTGAGAAGACAGATGTCAGAGCTCGTATTGCTATTAGCATATAGAATGTAGGACCAGACCCAAAGGGAACTTAGAATACAGAACTCGGAATGTTGGTGAGGGAAGAGCCATTACAGGTGGTCTATCACCATGGACCCAGAGAGAAGTCAGAGCATTGATTCCAGCTTCCACAGCCCATTTCCTGCTAATCAGAAGCATGGTTGGAATTGAGAAAAATGTCAATTCAGAGCTGGAAAGGACCTTAAGAGGCCATGTAGAACCTTTGATTTTCCAGATGAGTAAACCGAGGCCCAGAAAAATTAACTGACGTGTCTTAAGTCACACAGCTGGTAAGTGTCTGGGGGCAAGATGTGACTGTGGGCCCAGCCCTCTCACCACTGTGGCATCCAACTGCCTCAGCTGAGACCAGACATCAAGCCTGCCCCATCCCACCCCCCACCAGTTATAATGTGCCTAATAATAACTCTCATTTCTGTAGCACATTCTTTATAAGAACCCAGGGATATGATTCACATTTTGCAGATGAGGAGATGGAAGTTCAGAGATAAAATAACTTGTCCAGGGTCATACAACTAAGCAGGGAATATACCTTTCCAGACGTATTTCATATTACTTTCTATTTGCTATTCCCCAAACTCTCCATGCCATCTCTTACCTCTTTGCCTTTGCATAGGCTGTGCCCTATGCCTAGGCTGCCCTGCTTTCTCACCCCTACCTCTTAGAATTCCAAAGCTTCCTTCAAGACTCAGTTCGGGTGATGCCTCCAACAGAATAGAAACTCCTTGATGTCAACAACGTCTTCATTTTGTCTTTATATCACCAGAACTTATCACATAGAACTCCCTTAGAAAACTCTTGTTTACGAGATTGGATCTCAGACAAAACCTTCTCTTGATTACCCTATTTCTAAATGCTCTCTTTCTCCTAAACTTACTTTGAATTTACTTGTCAGTGGACATGATGTTGGCTTGTACAGATAAAGTATAGGATCCTTAAAGATAAGAGAATTAAAAAAAAAAAACCTCTTAATATCCCTAGGATCCAGCCTGCAATATAGTAGGTACATAATAAATACCTGGGCAGCTAGGTGGTAGAGTGGATAGGATGCCAGGCCTAGAGTCAAGAAGACTCATCTGCCTGAGTTCAAATCTTAGAACATAGACCATCTGGCTCCAGCTGAGTAATCCCTAACCAAGTGGCCCACTCATCTTGCTAGCTGTGTGACCTTGGGCAAGTTTGCCTCAGTTTCTTCATCTGTAAAATAAGTTTGAGAAGGAAATGCTAACCACTGCAGTATCTTTGCCAAGAAACCCCAAATGGGATCACAAAGAGTCATACGTGGTTGGAAAACAACTGAAAATAAATGCTTAATGAGTTAGATTAGATTAGATCTTTAATGGGAAGATTTTTTCTGCTCTCAGTTACTACTGCTTTCTCCTCTTTCCCCAAATTATAATGTAAATACTTATCTGTGCACATGTTATATTTCTCCCATTCTCCTAATGAAATGTGCCCTGGAATCAGGAGGACCTAAGGTCAAATCTGGCCTCAGACATTTGACACATACTAGATGTGTGACCCTGGGCAAGTCACTTAACCCTGATTGTGAAAGAAAAAGAAAGAAGAAAGAAAGACAGGAAGGAAGGAGGGAAGGAAGGAAGGAAGGGAAAGAGAGAAAGAAAGAAAGAAAAAGGAAGGAAGAAGGAAAGAAAGAAAGAAGGAAAGAAAGAAAATGAAAAAAAAGAAGGAAAGAAAGAAAAAGGAAGGAAGAAAGAAGGAAAGAAAGAAAATGAAAGAAAGAAGGAAAGGAAGAAAAAGGAAGGAAGGAAAAGAAGGAAGGAAGGAAGAAAGGAAAAAAGAAAGAAAGAGAGAAAGGAAGGGAGCAAAGAAGGAAGGAAGAAAAGAAGGAAGGAAAGGAGGAAGGAAGGAAGGAAGAAAAGAAAGTAGGAAGGAAGGAATTTGTCCCCCTTGAGGATTGGGCTGCTTGCCTTTGTAAGCTTTAGAAAGCTCAGTTCCCAGTTGGGATTGTTTTGTTCTTTGGACTCGTAACTCCATCATGTAGCACAGTTCCTGGGATGTCTAAGTCACTTAATGCTCATACATTGACAAGATCTAGATGTTGGGTTGGAAGCAACCACTGAGGCGATTTAGTCAAACACCCTCATTTTGCAGATGAGAAAACAGACCCGGCTGATGGATCAAACAGCCGAAGGGGTCACACATGTGGTAAGCATCAGAGATAGCATTCGAACACAGATCCTCCACCTCTAGAACCTCTCCTTTTTCTACATTACAAAAGTGTCCTGCACGAAGTAGGCTCTTAATTTTTGTGCTTGTTGGTAGTGTTCGAGGCTCCAAGTCCATTTCTCGTTCCAGTATGGCAGCTGTCTTCCAGAGGATCGTCGGTTTCTCCATTGAGGTCCCGAGAGGTGCCGTACAAGTGAGAGGAGTGGGCTACATGCCCTCGAGGGACTTTCTCTACCTCTAGAATCTTTGCACAGAAATCCCTACTCTGGGTATTTCCTACCCCCTTTTCCGAATGTTCTTCCTTTCTCCTTTTCTCCCCTCTAGGATGGCTTTTACCTTCCTCCCAAGGTTGGTGGCGGGCACTGGAACCCTGTACACCTTTCTTGGGGAAAACAAGTCCCCGCGGAGCTCTCTCTATCCCGGCTGCCCACTCGGGCACCTGCATTCTATAATGTAGCCCTAATTGAAATCACATTAACATTATGATTCCATTACCGAGGAACAAGAGGCTGGCTGCGGAATGCTCCCCACGGGGGCCAAATCAGCTACACTGGATAATTTATAAAGTGCTGTGGGTCTGCTCATTCAGTGTTAAGTAAGGCAGACACAGACCTATTCATTATTAAAAGGCATTAGGCTTTTGGCTAAGTCCTAGAAGGGCGGCTGGGGTTCGAGGGAGCCATCTTCTGTGCCGCCTCCGGGGCTCGGCTTTCTTCTCTCGGATGGACATGCTCCCCTACCCCCATCCCAAGGATCTGCTCCCATCCCGAGGCGACGATGGGGCACATAGTAGGTACTTGCTAAATAATTGTCGGTGGATTGCTAAGGAATGGGATCCGGTGTATGTGTGACCTCGGGCAAATCTCTTACTTTCCATGACACTCAGTTTCCTTACCAGTCCGATCGAGAGGGTTTGGACCACATCAGGAGTCCATGGACAGATTTAACCTGCGGTGTGTGAAGAGATTTCAGGGGCATCCATGAAGTTGTTTAGGGTGAAAAACTCCATCTTTATATAGAAATTTATACAAAAGTAGGTGACAAATGGAATTGTGAGAAGGGGCTTCATTGAGCAGGTCCGTGAGACAAAAAAAAAAGTTAAAACCCCCAGGATTAGGGAGTGCCTAAGGTCCCTTCCAGCTCCGACTTTCTGTGAAGATCCCTCTCTGTGAGATTCCAGCCTCTGAGGATCGGCAATTTGGAGGCAGGCAGACAGAGCAGGATATAGTCTTTTTTTTCTAGGCAGGACTTTAAACTCCATCTAGCACAACTTTCTCATTGTACAGAAGAAGAAACTGAGGCCCATGTGTCCCACAGGGAATAAGAATCAGAGGTGGGATTTGAACACAGGTCCTTAAACTCCACACTCAGCGCTAGGTCCATTAGACCATATTGTTGTAGCTGTCGGTCAGTGGAATCAGATTCTTCATGACCCCATTTGGGGTTTTCTTGGCAGAGATACTGGAATGGTTTGCCTTTTTCTTCTCCAGCTCATTTTACAGATGACGAAACTGAGGCAAACAGTGACTTGTCCAGGATCACATAGCTAGTAAGTGTCTGAGGCTGGATTTGAACTCATGAAGATGAATCTTCCAGACTCCAGGATTGGTGCTCTGTCCACTTTGCCCCACTAGACCATAATGCTTCCCTATTTCAGCTCTCCTATTCCCAATCTGATGTCTTTTCCCATGACCACCACCTGTCCTGAATTCTCGTCCCAAACTGTAAATCCTTCTGGATTCCCACTTCCCTTCTGACATTCTTCATTCCTATCCCTACCTCGGAAATCACAGCTTCCTGGCTCTGCCCCTCATAACCTATGTCACCGGGCCTCGGTTTCCTTTTCTATAATATAATAGTTGCACTAGATTGCGTTTGAAGTCCCTCCCAACTCTAGATCGATAAGTCTGGGGTCCTTTGGGTTCTGCTTCCATGCAGAATCTGCTTATTCCATTCCCGGGTTTGCTCAACAGTAACAGCTAATATCTCTATGGCACTCTGAGGTTTACAGAGGGCTTTAGGCAACATACTGAGAGGCGAGGAGGGCATGTATCGTCACCCCCATTTCAGAGATGAGAAAACAGAGGCTCAGCAAGGCAAAATCACTTGCCTCCACGTTGCACAGCTACTGAGCATCCAAGCTGAGATTGAGAAACCAGGACCCCTGACTCCAAGCCCTGGGCTCTTTCCATAATACTCTGTGTGCTGAGCACCCCTTGTGTGCACAGGGCTCCTTTTCTGATTGCCTCAGCTTTTAATCATCTTGCACTTATTTTGCCTTTTTTTTGTATGTCCTGTCCTGATCTATATTTAGTCTCCCCCAAAGGAGTGTAAGTTTCTTGAAGTCAGAGAACTGATTCATATTTGCCTTTGTATCCCTCAGGGCCTAGGGAGAGATTAGGCAACTCTCTGACACTCTAAATGACGGAGAATATATCTATTTGCATCGGTGGAAGGATTTCCAAAGAATTTCCTCTTGTTGTTTTTTTAGTTGTATCCAAGTCTTTGTGACCCCATTGTGGGTTTTTCTTGGCAAAGATACTAGAGTGGTTTGCCATTTCCTTCTCCGGCTTACTTTTTACAGATGAGGAAACTGAGGGAAACAGGGATAAGTGACTTGCCCAGGGTCATACGGCTACTAAATGTCTAAGGCTGCAATGAAATTACAGCTCTAGTCCCTATGGCACATCCCTAGGGCCTAGCATATACTTGGCACTTAATTATTGTTTTGACTGATTGACAACACAAACTCGAATAGCACTCACACCAACCTAATATTAGAGTGCACCCCTCAATCAAACATCAGAAAAAAGGCCCATTGGTTCTGACAGGGCTCCACACCAGAAGGTGGCAAGGCCACCAGACAGCATGGGATGGTAGAGAGAACACTGAATTTCGAGTCAAAGGATTTGAGTTCAAATCCTAGCTCTCCTCTTAATATTTATGTCATTGTGGACAAATCACTTAACCTTCTGAGCTTCTGTTTCCTCACTTGTAAAATAAAAAAATTGGGCTAGATGCCCTCAAAATTCTCTCCATCAGTGATCTGACTTGAGCAGGCCATCTTCTTTATTCATCCTATAAAAATAATTTGCCCTAAGCCAAGAATGGAGGCAGGGTGGTTGAGGAACGTGGAATCCCAGGAAACGTATGGCATTAAGAGAACTCAGTGGTCCAAAGTTGGATGGAGATGGGAATGTTGCTTCACTTGGTGTGGTCCAAGGAGGACCTCTTCAAGAACCACCAAGGGGTAGGATTCCATCACCTGGCAACCCCCATCCTCAGTAAGTTTAAGGATCTGGGTCTAGCCAACCCAGACCCAATGGACAAATTCAGTTGGAAGGTTTTGCTTCTCTAAGAGAGGAAGGTTTTGAAAATTGCCAAACTACCTAGGAGAGAAATCAGAAGACCAGTATTAAAATTCCATCTCTACTTCTTACAGGTTAGGTAACCTTGGTCAAGTTGCTTTTCCTCATTCATAAAACAATGGATTGGGATTGGACAACCTTTAACGCCCTTTACATATGTAAACCTAAAGGTCTCAAGAAACAGAAAGGAGCAAAGACAGAGAAAACAAGTCTGAGATGTGTTTTATTTTTTTCCTCTTCAAATACCCCTGATTAAAAATAGAGAGACTTTAGAGAAATGGAGAAATAGATTGCCAAGAGCAAAGAGAGATCAGAAGCAAATCCCAGGAAGGCTGGTTCTTTTAAGTTCTTTATCTGTTTGCATTTTTCATTATTAGCCATTGATTTGCAGGGGCCCCTTCCTGAGAAGCCCCCAGATGCCTGTCCCCTGGCACAGGCAGCTGGCTCTGCTCCTCTGCCCTCTTCTCCCTTACTTTCCCCTTCCTGTAAACCACCCCAGCGCCAGCTGCCAGGTCAGCAGCCTTCTATTAGCAGGAATGGGCTGTGCCAAGGAGAGAGGTTTTGTGCCCTCTGTTCCCTACTCAAGGGGCGTGGTGGACACATAAATGTCTTGGGAGCTCCAAGGTCTGGGTTCAATTTCTGATTCCCACCAATGCCACCTTCCATAGTTATATTGGTGCTGGCGATCATTGATTTCCTCTATGAAAGGATAGTCCCTTGGAAGGCAGAACTCAAATACAGTCTCCTTGGTCCTTGGCTTCCTGCCAAGGAAAGGCTCAGACTAGATGAGCTTTAAGGTCCCTTCCAGCTCTAAAGCTATGACCCTGTGATTGTGCCTCAGTTCCCCACCCACAGAGGGTCATAGACATCTCAGCCATTGAACTGTACTGGAAGGCTTAGACTTGAAAGAGGGCTTCCATTTACTCTGTTTGGCCCCAGAAGACAGAGAGAGGAAGGAGAGGAGGTGACAGAGAGGCCTACTTCAATTACAAACTTCCTGATGATGAGAGCCCCAGATGCCTTGAGGGGCAGCTCATTCTCCATCACTGGAGGTCAGATCATAGACCTGGAGGCAGGAGAGACTGTTGAGGCTTCTAGTCTAGACTTTTCAGGCTAAAAGTAAAGAAAATGAATCAAAGGGAGACTTTCCCAAAGTCACAAGGGTCATTGGCAGAACCAGGATTTGGACCTACACCCTTTGTACTGTCTTTAAGTAGAGGCCTCTTCTCAAGGCAGCTCTGTGACTCAGCAGAGGGAGCTGAGTTCAAATGTGGCCTCAGACACTTACTAGCTGTGTGTGACCATGGGTCACTTAACCCTGTTTGCCTCACTTTTCTCATCCTTAAAAACTGAGCTGGAAAAGGAAATGGCAAACCACTCCAGTGTCTGCCCCCCAAAACAAACAAACAAACAAACTACCCTATGAACAGTATTGGCAAACTATGGTCCATGGGGTCAGTGAGAGCTGGCCAAGACTTAAAAAAAACAAATCCTCTTCTCAGTAGTTTGGCCTTCGGGGCTTATATCAAAATGCCTCCTTAATAACAGCATCCATTTAGATATCGTTTTAAGGTTCGTAAAGGACCTTGTGTAAATTATCTGTTGTGCTATTATCCTTTTACACATGAGGAAACTAAGGCAGACAGAGGTCAAATGCCTTTCCTGATCCCCTATCAGCTTGCAGTTCTCTTCTGCTCCAGATTCGTTATATTCTCATTGTAAATGGTTTGTATTTAACTTACCTGGTGCACACTGTTGCCCCTCCCCAGGTCTCCTCCTCTCCTTTTTCCCTTCACTCAGTTATTCAGATTGTTGTTTTCTGCAATACTGCCATTAGAGTGTTGTTTCTGAGAAGCTTGGTACACAGTAGGCACTTAATAAATGCTTATTAATACAGTAGACACAATAAACGCTTGTTGCATGAATGAATGAGCACAAAGCCGTCCTCTGGATGTTGTGCTGGGTGGGGTCCTGGGATTTGGAACTAGAAGGCCTGGGTTCAGATCCTTAGAGCAGCTTCCCCTGTCCAGCCTTGTGTTTATTCAACTGTGAAAGAAGGCATTGGGCTAGATAAGCTGTACACTCCATTCAAGGTCTAAAAGCCTCTGATCCTATTATCTTTGGAGAGCCATGGGCAGTTGGAGGAGCAGAAAGCAGCATTCCTTGAGCAAAGCTTACCATGGGATATACATTGACCAACTCCAGGGAGATGGCCAAGGGTTGGGGGCAGGGGGAGGGGGTCCATCTGCCACCAGCTCAAGTCCCTCTCACACCAGCAGGCTGACAAATTTCTATTGATCGGCTCCGGATGGGAGCTGCATGCGTGTTTGAAGCCAAACTCCACAGGGCTTTTTAAGTGGTGCCCTTTGACCCTCCACTGCCATCCCCTAAGACCCTTGTGCTCCCACGTCAGCTCCATCTACCTCCCCTAACCCGGCTCAGGCTACCAGATGAAGCCATTCCACACCTCCACCCAGCTCCAGCCCCTGCCACCCCTCCTGAGCTCCCCATGTAGGTCCATTGGCTCTCTCTACTTCCCAAGGCTGGGGCTGGCTTCCATGCCTACCCTCATCTTCCCAGTCCTGCCTCTGACCCTGATGCTCTGCTCTGCATTTCCCTGTTTCTAGTTTTCCATCTGGACCCTCACCTTTCATGGCACAACAATATCACTTATTCTCACCCCCTGCCTGCCCTATCGCCCTGGTGCTTAGGGGCTGGAGGTGGGGGCGGTATTGGGGGGGGGTGTCTTTATCCAAGTCTGTTCCCTATTCTCTCAACACCTTTCAGAGCTCTTGGTTCACCTAGCCGTGCCTGTGGGTCAGTCTCCCTCACCCAAAGGGATCTGCTATTATCATTAGGACCTCTTCAAGGCCTGGTCCTGCTGCTCCCACCCACCCAGGCGCCACTCAACACCTCTGCTCCCCTCACGGTAGGATTTCAGGCCCACTCTTAGGTACCTTCTGCTTCCCAAATCATGGCTCCCTTGTGAGGTCCCCTTCCAGCCCTCTGCACACACACACACACACACACACACACACACACACACACACACACACACACAGCCCCTCTTTGGTTTCCTGATCAGTTTTGCTTCAGGTGAGGAGTGGGAGAGCTGAAGCAGACCCCTGTTCTGGCCATAGCAGGGGCAGTGGCTGCCTCCTGACAAGAGCCGGGGGTAAGAGGCAAGGCAGGATCTCTGGCTGGGTGGCCCCCCCCTCTCCATCATCCTCCCTCACAGCTGGACTTGGCACCTCGCCAGAGACAGCATGTTCAGGGCTCACCTGGATGGGGAAATTGTGATGACTTTGTCAGAGCTCCCTGAACACAATGGGAGGGAGGAGGATGTTAGGAGGTCTGTTAAAACATTTCAAAGTCCTGTTTACCCACTGCTGCTTTTCATCCCCTCTTCGACTCCTCACACAAGCTCCCACCCAGGCCTGATGGAGCTCTCCCCCTCAGCCTGCTGAGTGTGGGGTCCCGGCAGTAAAGAAACCTGATGACTTAGCGTCTCAGCCAGGACTTTCTATCTGCCTTTGAGAAGAAATGGCCATGGCTGACTTTTAAAAAAATATAGTTTAAATCATCATGATCATTTAAACATCTCTGAAGCAGCGTGGGCTTGAGGCTGTTTGCTTTCACAGAGAGACAGGCCTACAGGGTTCCTTCACTCAGGAGCCTCACTCTCCTCAGCTGTAAAGCGAAAGAAGTTGATCCAGACCAGGGTTCTTAACCCAGGGGTGGGGAGCCTGAAGCCTTGGGGGCCCATGTAACCTTCTAGGTCCTTGGGTGCTGCCTTTTGACTAATTCCAAGTTTTACAGAACAAATCCTTTTATTAAGGGAATTTGTTCTGTGAAGTTTGGATTCAGTCAAAGGGCCAGGCTTGAAGACCTAGAGGGCCACATGTGGCCTTGAGGTCGAAGGTTCCCCACCCCTGTCTTAACCTTTCTTTGGGACATGGACCCCTTTGGCAGTTTGGAGAAGCTGAGGAACCCCTTCTGAGAATGTCTTTAAATAAGTGAAGGGAATGCTTTATTTCATTTAGAGATTAAAGCAAATAAAGATGTAATTTTTTCCCCTTCATCCTGAATTCCCAGATCAATTGAATTCTGTCCACAACCTCCAGGTTAAGGATTTCTAGACTGGATGATTCTAATATTCCAAGTTCTAAGGCCCTTCCCAGCTTTGACATTTTCTGTCCCAAGGTCCCTCCCAGCTCTGACATTCTCTGTCCTAAGGTCTCTCCCAGCTCTGATATTTATGTCCTAAGGTCCCTTCCAAAACTGTGTTCCTATGTCCTTCAACTCAGATATTCTCTGTTCCTAGATCCCTCCCAACTCTAACATTCCCTGTTCTAAGGTCCCTCCCAGCTCTGACCTTTTATGTTGTAAGATTCCTTCCAAGGCTTTATGCTCAGAGTTCTAAACTCCCTTTACCTCTAATAATCTGTAATTCTATGTGGCCATCTATGGGTTTTCATTAAAAGAATAGAGGTAAGACTATTAATTCTTTACTCCTCATGCTGCCAACCCCCAGCAAAAAAAAAGTCACTGTTTTCTGTAAATCTCTGTTGTCTGGTGTTTCCTGGATATGGAACTCGAAGTGGGAAAAGAATTGATAATGCTCTTGTGGGCTAAGGGGTATTCAGATTCACAGCCCCTGGTTGTCCCACATCTTGATTTTTGCTATAAAGTCACATTATGTACAGAAAATCTAAACTACCAAGGTTAGAAGGGCCTCTCAAAGGTCAGCCTGTCCACTCTCCCAGCCCTGGATTTAAACCAGCCATCAGAGAGATCTTAGGAATTTGGGCAAAATCATTTAGCTTCTTCTGGGCCTCAGTTTTCTCATCTGTAGAATGAGGGTGCTGGACTAGCTGGCCCTTGAAGTCCCTCTCTGCTTTAGAGCTAATATCAATCAATTAAATCAATAAACATCTCTTAGGAGGGCCAGGAAAAAATTTTTTTGATTAAAAAAATTTAAGAACTTAAAAAAATGTGGAAGTGATAGAGATTCAAAGAAAAGGTAAAACTTGTGCCTTGCCCTCAAGGATTGTCCATTCTAATGGGGAGGACGGCATGTAAATTATTCCATAAGCCAAAATACATAGAGAGTAGATGATTGGTAACCTTGGAGAGGAAGACTTGAGCAGCTGAGGAGGACTGGAAATGGGCTTCTGCAGGAAGGAGGATTTGAGCCGAGTTTTAAAGGAAGCCAGAGAATCTCAGAGCCAGAAGTGAGGAGGGGGAGCATTCCAGGCATGGGAGACATCCAGTCAAAGACCTGGAGGTGGGAGATGGTGTGCTGTGTTTGGGGAGCCACAAGAAGGCCAGTAGGAACTGGAGATGGGAGCACCGATGTGCGAGAAGTGTGGAGAGATAGGAAGGAGGCACATCTCTGTGCTGATAACAATGTAGGATTGAAACAAGCAGATAGGAGCCAATCTCCTCTTAACTCACCCCCTCCTCCCCCAGCTCTCCACTCCCCACCGCCAGGGACCCTGGTACATCAAAGCATCAAGGTCCAAGAGGGCAGTGACCCGGGGTTCACTTAAACTTTGTCTCATGGCCCCATCCCCCATCATTACTCAGCATGGTATTCTGATCACAGCAGGTATTTATTGGGTATATACTGAATGGCAGAGTACTCCAGTATCTTTGCCAAGAAAACCCAAATAGGGTCATGAAGAGTCAACTCAACAGCAACAAACTGATCTGAAGGGTCCACATGCTGGGACCCTTCCCTCCCTAAGGAGGAACATGGAACTCAATGCTCAGAGCTTGAGTATGGGGGAGGGGAGTTGAAGGGTGAAGGGTTGGTGGGTGAGGTTGGATGTCTCCTTCTGTGGCCTCAGTAACTTTGTCTTCCAGTCAGGGCATGTGTATGTGAATAATTGCTCTCTAGGGTTTCTTCCCCTATCTTTGACATTCAGTAATGGAGAAAATTTGGTGTAATACACAGCCCAGGAGATTTGGCATCAGGGGTTCAAATCCTGGCCCCAT
Source organism: Trichosurus vulpecula (assembly GCF_011100635.1). NCBI lineage: Eukaryota > Metazoa > Chordata > Mammalia > Diprotodontia > Phalangeridae > Trichosurus > Trichosurus vulpecula. The sequence continues at coordinate 256,108,436 of NC_050578.1, forward strand.
CTCTTGCTATCTGTGTGATACTGGACCAGTCATTTGACCTCTCATCAGCTTATGAACTGAAGAGGTTGAGTGAGAATCACTTCTGAGGTATAGATCAGATTTAGAATCAGGAGGAACTTTAGAAGTTGTGGAGTTAAATCCCTTTCAAGAAGTTAAGTGACTCCAGGGCCTCACAGCTAGTGGTTTCCCTAACATCGAGTCAAGCACTCTATCTGCTATGCCTCGACATAACTTTCAATCCTCTGATGTTTATTCATAACAAGGATGATAGTAATATTGTGAGAATCCATTAGATTAGAAGCTCCTTGAGGGCAGGGGCTGCCTTTTGCCTCTTCTTGCATCCCCAGCGCTTAGCACAGTGCCTGGTACATAGTAGGTGTTTAATAAATGTTTAACCTGTTGATTGGCTAATAACAGCTGGCATTTATATAACACTTTAAAATTTGCAGTTTGCCCTTGATCTCCACAACAACCCTGGGAGGTAGGTGCGCTTATTATACTCATTGTACAAGTAGAGAAACTGAGGCTGAGAAACATCAAATGATTTGTCTAGGGTCACAAAGCAACTCAGCTCCTCCTGACCCCAGGCCCCTGTGGAGCACATTAGAGTTTTCAGTCTTCCTATGCCAATGACCTCCTGGAAACTTTAGGAGAACGGCCCCCAATTTCATTTTTCTGTCCCCATGGAGATAATCTAGGGAAGGGTAGAGGAGGGTGTGGCAGCAGCATTTGAGGGAACCTTGGTCGAGGTTTTTCAGAGCAAGGTTCCCAGTTCTAGGATGTGAGTCCAGAGATAGGCTACGGTGGTCAACAGGAAGGATCGGGCTAACTAGAGCAGAGGCCAGATCTCCAAACCTGCGTGGAGTGGGGCCAGCCTGCATGACGCAGCCCCGGGAAGCCAGCTGTTAAATGATTGAGCAGAAGGTCTTGTGAACCTGAGCGGCTCTGAATCACGCCCCCTGCACAGGAAACGCCCTGCTGGGGCTACAGGTCAGGAAGCACAGCCTGCCTTAGGTAGAGGCTGAGCAGCCTTTTGGGGACTATGATTTTTGAATGGAAATTTCTGTGGGAGAACAGAAGAGATGTGTGTTGGAATAACAGGAACTCACATTTATCAAGTTTGTAAAGCCCTTTCTATTATCTCATTTGTGGAATAGGTGGTATTACTGGAGTTAGCTAAAGTAGACCTTAGATGAGGTCTAATCCAATCCTTTCATTTTACAGATGAAGAAACCGAGGCAGACAGGGTTAAGTGACTTGCCCAGGGTCACTCAGCTAGTATCTGAAGCAGGATTTGAACTCACATCTTCCTGACTTTAAGTCAAACATACTTTCCTCTGTAAGTCAATGCCTCCCTAGATTTTCTCTACCACCTCGACCTTCCCTCCTGTCCCTGAACTCATTCAGGAAGACCTGGCAGCAGAGGGAGACTCACTTCCCCTGAGGTACCCTTGCTTCATCCTTCTCTCCCTGGCTATGCTCAAGAGGCTTGGATCAGATGAAATCGTCTGTGGTTTTTCCATGACTCCCAGAGGCCCCTCTGTGCTGAAGTCTGAGAGCCCACCATCAGCCTCATGACTCATGCCCCCGGTTTCAGCTTCCTCTTCTGTAAAATGGAGTAAGAATACCTGTGTTACCTGCCCCTCAGGAGTCACACACTGTAAGGCGCTGGAGGAAGGTGAGCTATTTGGAGAGAAGGAGCTCCGGGGTGGCAAGACCCATCTCAGTTGTCCCAGACTGAGAACCTGGGGCTAAGCATTGCCCTCTCCCTCTATGGCTGTTGTTTGTCCTTGTGAACCAGATTGAAGACAGAAGGGCTGTGCACGGTCCTCAGCCTCACCCTCTCTTCCAGAGTCAGAGAAGTCCAGTGGCAGGACAAAAGTCAGGAGCACAGGTGATGGCCCGGCATGAACGGATGACCCCAAGGTCATCGTCTTCCACGTCTCACCAAGCTCTGAGCACTCCTCAGCGCCTGCTTCAGCCTCCTTCGTGGCTGTTGGAACAGATTGTTCTCATCTGCCCATTCCCCCAGAGGAAGTTTTCACGTGTTTGGGGTGGACACACCCCTAACTCACCAGCAGATTTGAGGCTTGTTGGTTACTCTCCACCTGGTTTAGCCAAGCCTGGTCCGCCAAGATGGTTTTACCAGGGTGTGGCTGCTGGGCATGCTACAGCTTCTTGGAGCCACAGGTGACAGGTGGATGAGCAGCCCCCAAAAAGGGCTCGGCAAGCCGTCCCCCCAGAGGTGCTAGCCCTCCTTGATGACCACTGCAGAGACCCCTTTCCCTATAGATGTTACCTGAATGAATGAGCTCATTACAGAATCGGCCAATGAAAGAATGGCTACACTCATGACTGTTTGGAATAATAGAGATTACAATGCTAATGGCTGGTACTTACAGGGCACTTTAACATTTGCAAAGTACTTTACAAACACGACCTGGCCTTGTTTTATCCTTATGACAACCTTGGGAGGTAAATGCTGTGATTACCCCCATTTTACAGATGAAGAAACTGAGGCAGACAGAAGTTAAGTGACTTGCCCAGGGTCACACAGCTAGTAGGTGTGTGAACTAAGGTCTTCCTGACTCCAGGCCCAGCACTCTATCCACCGCAACTCAGCTGTTTTGAATAAGGAAGCAAATTCCATGACAAATTGAATGAACGCATGCATTCCCTGATAGTGGAACCAACTTTCCTGCTCTTTCATTTGGTCAAAAAACTTTTATTAAGTGCTTACTAGGTGTCAAGCGTTTGCTACTGTCTAGATGCTCACATTCAACAAACATTTATTAAGCACCTGCTGATTACATGGGCTAGGCCCTGGGGCAGATACAAAAACCTAACATGCAGAGATCCCTCTTCTCTGTTCTCCCTCCCCCCCACCCCCAACACACATACACACACACACACACACACACACACTCACACACTCACACACTCAAGGGTCCCTACCATCAAGACTCAGGATCAGCCTTTTGCTATCACAGACACCAAAGACACAAAGGCATTTCTGGTTCCACCCACCCCCAACCCTCATCATCTTGCCAGGAAATGCCGTGGAGGGAGAGATAAGCCAAAGAGAAAGGAGCAAATGGGAGCTCCCCAGGACCGGAGCTTTGCTATCCTCCCCTCTCCTTCCCACCCCACCCCCCAAAAAAAAACCTGCTAAAGAATAGAAGGAAACAGCCAGAGAAAGCCAATCACAGGAGGGACATCTATAAATAACCATGTTTATAAGATCCCAAGATGTTGTGGAGAAGAATGGATGCAGGCAGGACCAGGATGTGGCCCTTCTTCTTTTGGAGAGGAAACCTGAGCTCTGGCCTGAAAGAAGCTGGGATCTTGAGGAAAGTAATGTAGATGGAGGAGAGAGAACAGGGTTCAAGTCTTAGATCCAACATGTACAGCTGTGTGACCTTGGGTGAGTCACTGGGGTCCTCTCTGGCCTTTGCAAATTTCCTTCAATTAGTCTAGATCTCTAGGGTCCCTTTGTAATCACAATCACTCAGATCTCCCAGTGAGGTCCTAACATTTTATATTTTAAGGCCATTCCTGGGATTTTAGCATTCTGTATTCTAAGGCCTCTTCCAACTCTCACATTTTGTGTTCTAAGGTCCCTCCCAGCTCTGACCTTCTGTGTTCTAAGGTCCCTCCTAGGTCTGACATTCTGGGTTCTAAGAGGCCTCCCAGATCTGACATTCTGGGTTCTAAGATTTCTTCTAGCTCTGACACACTATCTTTTAAGGTTCCTTCCAGCTTTGACATTCTGTGTTCTAAGGTCTCTTCTAGCTATGACTAGCTAAGCCTTTCCAAGGCTCTTTCTAATGCTGACATTCTGGGTTCTAAAGTTCCCTCTTCCCAGCTCTGGTATTCTGTGTTCTAATTCTGCTGTTCTTAAAAGCTTCTTTCCAGCTTTGACATTGTGTTCCAAGGTCTCTTCTAGCTCTGACATTCTATGTTCTAAGGTCCCACCCAGTTCTGAAAATCTATGTTCTAAGATCCCTCTGGCATTCTATATTCTTGAGTCCTTTCCTGCTCTAATTGTCTATGTTCTATGTTCTTTGGTTTCTTCCATCTTTGACTCTCTGTTCAAAGATCTCTTCCAGTTCTGACATTCTATGGATTTGAGTTATGTATCTCCTCCCTGGGAAGATGTCCCCTCTTCCACTGTCACCATCTGGAGGGCAGTTTTTCTTCGCCCTGGTATTGGCCTAGACAGCCTCTCTTAGTAGGACTGAGTGTAGCTAGAAGGTCCCCAGATTCACTTCATATCCACCATTCCTCTCTCTGCCCTCTTCCAACATGGGAGAAGCAATGGAGGGATATAACCACTGAAAGTGAGTGGAGACAGGGCAGGTTGGGAGGATTAGTGGTCGAAGGATATGAATAGTTTTCAAAAAAAGAGTTGAAAATTAGAAACAACCATATCAAAAATTTCTCTAAATCACCGATAAGAAGAAAAATGAAAATCAAACAATTCTGAGGCTTTACATCCCACCCCCCAACTTGGCAAAGATGACTAAACATGGGATTAGTCAATGTTGGAGAGGATGTAGAAAGACAAACACATGGATAGATCTGTGAAGTGGTCCAACCATTCTGGGAAGTAATTTGGAATTACGTGAAGATGACTCAGATGCCCATGCCTTTTGACCCAGAAATCCCCCTGCTAAGCATAGACCAAAGAGATAAATGTGTGTATATACATAGAATGGTTCCATATATTCCAAAATATAGCAGCATTTTTTTTTTGTGCTAGCAAAGAACTGGAAATGAAGCAGATGCCCATCATTTGGGGAATGGACAAACAAATCATCCCAATATGGCTGCTTCAGCTTGAGTTTCTACTGTGAAACAAGCATCTACAGGGCTGATGACCCTCCTTGTTCTCTTGTTTCTCTGTCTATGTTTATGCCAACTTTTTCTTTCTCCTTTTCCTTGCTGGCTCTGTGGCGTATTCTCTCATTCCTTCTGGCTCAGATCATTAAGTCTCTGGGGGAGCTGGGGAGCGCTGCTGCTCAGCTATCGAAGTTCCCACCAGTTTTTCTCTGTCTATCTCCCCCAGGCTCTGTCTCTTTATGAACCTTGGAGTGTGATTCATTCACTTCGCAGCTCAAAGATTGAAATGGTCCCAAATTGCTACTCAGGGCCGACAGGGGACTTGCTTGTCCCTGTGGACTACAAATCTCAAGATACCAGTCAATTCTCAAAGCCCTCTTGTACATGCATATAATGGAAGATTACTGAGCCACTAAAAAGACAAAACTGACAGATGTGAAGAATACAGAGAAGTGTGAGAAAACATGTATCACCTGATGCACAGTGAGATAAGTAGAATCAAGAAAACAATATACACAATGCCTAGGACGATGTAAATAAAAGAACAAAGGACAGTAACAAAATAAGACTGAATCTGGTGTGATTATAATGATCAAATTGACTATGAAGAAGAGAGGAGAAAAGACACTTTTCTCCCTTCTTTGTGGAGACGGAAAACTACTGATGTGAAACATTGTATCAACTGAGAAACTTGCTTGATTCATTGATTGGAGTGGCTGAACCACTTTCCGTCTCTCCCCTTCTCTCTCTTGATCTCCCTCTCCGTCTGTCTCTAATTCTCCTTCCTCCATCTCCTTCTCTCTCCTCCCCCACCTTTCTCTCCCTCCTCTCTCTCCCTCACCACTCCCCTCTCTCCCTCTCCATTCTTCCTTCCCTCCCTCTATCGTCTCCTCTCCTCTCCCCTTCCCTTGCCTTCCTTTCACTTGTCATCCCTTGCCTTCTCTTCCCTTCCTTTCTCTTCTTTCTATCTCTCTGTGTCCCCTCCTCCTCCCTTTCCTTCTTTAGCATGAGGAATGTCTTCTTGAATAAGACAGAAAAGGATATATTTGGAAATCAAAAGATATCCATTCATGTGTGTGTGTGTGTGTGTGTGTGTGTGTGTGTGTGTGTGTGTTTTAATGAGGGGAATTCTGATGAACGGTGCTAATGGCACAAGTGAGTATACACCCACAGCATGGGACACTGGCCTACCCAAGTTATACCCAAGAGCACAGCACACACAGATGGACCCAGCAGAGAGCTGGCTGGATTCCAAATAACTGAGCCAGCATTAAAGGGGAGGGGCCAATGTAGAATTGTAGGACCATAGAATTTCAGAGGTGGGAGGGACCTTAGTCTATAGAATGTTAGAGACAGAAAGGACCTTTGAACATAGCATTTCAGAGCTGGAGGAGACCTTAAGACATAGAACACAAAATGTTAAAGGTAGAAGAAGACTCAGAACATAGAACATAGAATGTCAGAACTGGAAACAACATTAGAATGTAGAATGTTGGAGTTAACAGAAAGTGTCGGAACTGTGAGGGACCAAATAGAATAAAATTTTATTTTAGATGCTTATTAGGAAACTGAGACCCAAAGAAAGTCAGTGACCTTTCTAAGGTTGCACAATTAGTTAAGAGCGGTTCCAGGATCCTAGCTCCCAGGCCTGAGCTCTTCCCACTACAAGGTGCGCCATCTTTGCCTGTGTTGTTAGTGGGAACCTGGAACTCAGGCCAGAGCACCTAGCCTGGCTCAGTGAACAGATGCTGAATTGGTAGTCAGAGGACGTGCTTTTAAATCCTTTTCTGCTACTTAGTACCTGTGTGACTTTGGGTAAGTCTCTTCTCTTCTCTGGGCCTTGATTCCTCATCTGTGGAATGGAGGAAGGGGGGACGTAGACTAGATGACCCGGTCTCTCCGAGCTTGGTATAGTCCGTGCTCTGAAGGAGTCTGAACTCCCCACCCAGGGGCCCCAGCACTTCCGTTTCCCCTCATAACCCTGCTTGGGATGCTCTTGTAGTCAGTCCCAGAAGGGGCCGTGTGCCCAAGGGTATGGCAGAGTGCCAGGCTGCTTTCTAGAAGCCAAGACACAGCCGCAAAGTGAGGGAGGCCTCGTTCTTGGCCAAATGTAGAGTAAGGTGGGGGGAAGGGCACAGAAGCAGGACAGGAGGTATCTGTGCACAGGACGGAGGTCCCATGATTTTGTTATTGATAATGCTTTTTGAGTGATTGAATAAATATAGGGCAAGCCAGAGGGAAGATGGGGGCTCAGACCCACAAGCTCCATTCGAGAAATCAAAACAGTCATTAAGCTTTTAAAAGAATCAAATGACTCATCCCTGGATGCGGTCACCTCTCTGGCAAAGAATGATTCTAATGAGCAGCTCAAAGCATGACAAAATCTCTGAGCCGGAAAGAGCCTCGGGGACCATTTAGTGTAACCTGGATCTCAACACAAATCCTTCTATCACAAGCCTAAGAAATGATCAAGATTGGCTTGAAGACCTCCAGGAGAAAGGACACAATGCCCCACAGGGTAGCCTGTTCAATTTTTGGAGAGCTGTAATGATTAGCAGCTAGGAGGTACAGAGGATAGAGCACCAGGAAAACCTGAGTTTGAGTCCGGCCTCGGATGTTACTAGCTGTGTGACCCTGGGCAAGTCATTTAACCCTGTTTGCCTCAGTTTCCTCATCTGCAAAATGAGCTGGAGAGGGAAATGGCAAACAGCTCCAGTATCTTTGCCAAGACAGCCTCAAATAGAGGTCACAAAGAGTAGGACATGGCTGAAACTACTCAAGAGCAACAGCAATGTTTAGGAAGTTTCATCCTTACAGCAAGCCTACATTGCTTCATTGCAGCTTCCTCCCATTGAAGAGTCTAATCCTTCTTCCATATGACAACCCTTTGGTTGGTTTTTACTTGGAGTTTTCCTCCCTGGCCACAGCTCTTTCTAAGCTCCGATACTCCTGACATTATTCTTCCAACACCCTGTGATGATTTTGTCCTCATCCTGTTACCTGCTTGCTTCCCTAAATTTTCTTAAAATCTAAGTTGGATAGTGAGTCCTCTGTGTATCCACATGGTTCTCCTAAGACAATTCCCCTCCTTTCTTCCTCATCAGGATTATTCCTCTTTGTGTTTTCATAATTTTATTCTTGAGGGAATCGCTGCCTTCCTGGAATCATAGAATTAGAGTGCAATGAGTCCCACCGATCCTTCCTCTGCAGCCTTTGGTACACAACCTCCCCAAACTCAAGGTGCATGCCAGGCAATGCCCAGCTTTCCAATTCTCTGCCACAAATTTGAAGATGGAGTGTCTACTTTCCTCCAAGGTTATTGTTATTTTTGCCCAGTCCCAATTTATCAAACATGATTTTTTGCCTTTCTTTATATCATCAGACTTGGCACGGTGCCTGGCATGTAGCAGACAATCGATGCTGGCTTGACTGGACTTACTAGATGAAATGTTGGGGCCTCAGGTGAACGTTTTCTCTCTTTGTTCTTACAATGTACCCCCTTGCAGCCTGAAGTCCTCAGATCTGGGAGAGCATGCTCTCCTACGTTTCACTTTAATCCAATCCAACGCAGTTCAAATAATTTTGTTTAAAAATATTTATTAGGATGATTGTGCATTTATAACCTGCATCAGATTATTTGTCATCTTGGGGAGAGGGGAGGAGAGGAAAGGAGGGAGAAAAAAAATTGGAACTCAAAATCTTACAAAAGTGAATGTTGAAAACTATCTTTACATATAATTGGAAAAATAAAATATTATCAAGTGCAAAAAATATTTATTAGGTACCTGCTGTGTTTGGGCTCAGCTAGATGGTGAAGTGGTTAGAGCCTGGAGTCAGGAAGACTCATCTCCCTGAATTCAAATCTGGCCTCAGACACTTACTAGTTGTATGACCTTGGGCAAGTCACTTCACCGTTTGCCTCAGTTTTCTCATCTGTAAAATGAGCTGGAGAAAGAAATGGCAAAGCACTCCAGTGTCTCTGCCAAGGAAATCCGAAATGGAGTCATGAAGAGTCAGACACAACTGAAAAATGACTGAATAACCTGTTATGTTCAAATACCTGTAATAACACTGGAGATAGAACCAATCAATTGTGGCATGTGCTTTGTGACAGTGGCCAGTGACTATAGTCCTGCTTCCATTTGATCAATTAATATCAATTAGCTTTTACAAAAGGATATTTACTTCAAAGATATAGCAAGCACATTTCCCCTAATGCCCTAATACCTTGCATTCATCTTTTTTATTATTCTATATTATGGAAATGCTTGTTTTAGTCCATAAATTTAAATCAAATAAAAATTTAAAAAAAAGAATAGAAATGGTTCCAGAATGTCTATGTGTACTTCCTCTCCAAGGTGCCTCCTTCCACCCATCATGGCATCACTGAAAGCAGGTTCCCCAGCATAGCCTAGTTTGTTGATATACTTTGTGCAGGCTTATAGACAGCCGGCTTGTTGGCCAGTCCCCATTATATAGATAACAGAGAAAGCCATGGCTTTGCTCTCCTCACCCACTGCCTTAGAATGGAGACACCAATTTGTGGATATGTTCTTCCTTCCGGGAGAACATAAGCTCCTGGAGGACAGGGACCATTTTGTTTCTATCTTTTGATTTTCGTTCCTAGCGCATAGTAGGTGGTTAGTAAATGCTTGTTGAATTGAACTGAATTCAACGTATAATCCTGCTGGAAGGGTCCTTCCTTCAAATATTGACCATAGATTTTCAGAGCAGAAAGGGCCTTTTGAACATGAATAGAGAATGTCCAAGCTAGGAGGGACCTTGGAGCAAAAAAGAGAAAATGGCAGGGTTGGAAGTGAATCTGGAAAGCAGCTCGTCCCATGTCCTCTTTTCTTTTTTTTTTTAAACAGATAACCAAAACAAGCCTGAGAAAGGGAGCTGACACCCCAAATTATAGCCCCCAATCATTGCATGGCTGGCAAGAGAAGTCAGATCTCCCCTTTGCAATTTCATGTTCTTTCAGCAGTACCACTCAATTTCCCATTTGTGATCTTTAAAATTTAAGCTCATTTATTCACAATTTTTCATTCGTATTCATTCTAATTCATTAAAAAATTCATTCACAAACATATTCTGCTTCCTCTTCTCACACTCCCATTTTTTGCCTTTAGTTCTTAAAAAATTTTTTAAACATCTTGAATTTATCACATGAGTGAAGGTACCAGCTATTGCCAATGACTGCACAGATGTATGTATATGATTGTCAGCAGCTTTCTCAGGCTAGTTCTGAGCTCTCCTAGCACTTGGTCTAGAGGAACAGGTCTGTTCTACAACTATGCCCCCCACCCAGGTGTCCCAGAGAACAGCCTACTTGGGACTCAAAAGAAGTGGGTAAGATAGGTAAGGTACCAAAAACCCAACCCGCCTCTAGCATGAAGGGCCAATGGGTGGTAGTAGAAAGACCCCTGGGTTTGGAATTTAGATTCAGAAAATCTGGGGCCTCAGTTTCCTTGTCTGTCAAATGAAGGGAATTGGACTAGCCCATGTGTTCTTAACCATTTTTATGTCAACGACCCTTATAGCAGTCTGGTAAAGTCTATGAACCCCTTTTCGGAATAATACTTTTAAATGTATAAAATATGATAACAAAGGGAAACAAATTCTATTTAAATAGTTATCAAGTAGGGTTGTATCCCAAAGAGATCACACAAGTGGGAAAAGGACCCATATGTACAAAAATATTTATAGCGGCTCTTTTTGTGGTAGCAAAGAATTGGAAATCAAGGGGATGCCCATCAATTGGGGAATGATTGAATAAGTTGTGGCTTATGAATGTAATAGAATACAATTGTGCAATAAGAAATGGGGAAGATACGGACTTCATAATAACCTGGAAAAACCTACATGACATAATGCTGAGTGAGCAGAGCAGAACCAGGAGAACATTATACACAACCACAGATATATGGATTCTGTGATGACTAACCCTGACAGACTTATCTCTTCTCAGCAATACAAGGTTCAAAGACAACTCCAAAGGACTCATGATGGAGAGAGCTATCTACATCCAAAGAAAGAACTATGGAGTCTGAATGCAGATTGAGGTGCACTGTGTGCGCTCCATTTTCTTTCTCTTTTGTTTCTGTTTTTTTGTTTTTTGGTTTTTTTTTGGGGGGGGGTGTTGTTTCTTCTTTCTCCTGATTCATTCCATTGGTCATAATTCTTCTTTACAAGTTGACTATTGTGTAAATAAGTTCCGTGTATAAGTAGAAGATGTATCAGATTCCATGCCATCTTGGGGGGGGAGGCGGGGAAGAAAATCTGGAACTCAGAATTATGCGGAACTGAGTGTTGTAACCTAAAAATAAAAAATCTTAATTATAAAAAAAGAAATAGTTATCAAAATACATATTTTTAAAAGTTCACAGATCCCAGGTTAAGAACTCTTTTTCTAGACAATATCTAAGATCTCTTCCAGCTCTAAATCAACGATTCTAGAGTGACTTTAATTCACTGTAAGATATAAATGACAGATAGAAGGGTGTTTCTGAGAGGAGATGGTTGAAGGCTGGGGGAAGAGGGAGCATGAAATTGGAGCAGGAGGTAGGATTGTGAGAAAGTGGGGATGCTTGATAGCAGGAACACCAAACTTCATGTACTTAGACCATTTTCCCAGAGGTCACCCCTGCCCAGCACTCCCTTATTGAAATACCAAAGGACCCTTAGCAAATCCCTCCCCTGTCTGCCCTTCCCCTTGCTGCCTGTTCCATCTTTACACCCTTAGTCCTATTACCAGTTTCCCTCAATTACTCCAGCCATCCCCCCACCCTCAGCCCCAAATGCCTTCCTAAGTTGAATCTTCTTGAGGGTGGGGGCAGGGAGGGGAGGGGAGAAACCTTTGAAGCCAAATATACCCAGACCCTCTTGTTGTCTATTTCTTACCCCTTCCATTCTCCCATCTGAGATATTTCCATGTACTCTGCTCCCGCCATAGACTGCTGCCATTTTCTCTTCCCTGCCCTGACCCCCTAAGCCTACCTCTACCTCTACCTTGAATTTCAGTAGATCTGAGGACTTCATTTACAACTCTGTCCTCATCTCTGACAAACCAGTCATAGTCCAAATAAGAGCACTGTAGAAGAGAAATGTATTCAAAATGATCTCCTCATTGGCTCCCACGTTTATTAGGTACATCATATTCTTCAGACTTTAGACATAAATTTTAAAGTTCCATGTTTCCTTGGAGTACATCTCCAAACACACACACACACACACACACACACACACACACAATGTGTGTGTGTATATATATATATATGTGTATATGCACATCTAAACACACACATACATACACATATAAATGCACACACATGGTTGACTTCAGGACCAGCCTTACATATAGCTTCTGAGTATATCCCAACAGCTCCCACTCTTTCTTCTCATATTCTCCCACTTGTCTCTGGGTTCCCATTTCCTTTTCCTCTCTCCCTTACTGATTCCTGATTTATTGGGTAGAATTAGAGAACCATAAAATCTCAGAGTTGGAAGGAACATTAGAAATTAGCAGATAGAGGCAATGCGGTAGAATACAGATGTCTGGATTTGGACTCTGGAAAGTCTTGTTTGAAATCTCAGTGACAATGCGTAGCTGAGGGTGGGTCATTTAACCTCTAAGCTTCTTCATCTCTAAAATGGGGACAATAATATATTCTTATCTAAAATAAATATATAAATATTAATGATGGCTATTATTACTTACCTTCAATTGCCCATACCCTTTGATTGACCCTGAGATTTCACAGCTAGGCACACATCCCTAGAAAGTTAAAGACAGAAAGGAAAGTCCCATAGATAGCAAAATATTCATAGCAGAACTTCTGGTGGAAGAAAAGAACTAGAAAGAAAGTGCCCACGGATTCTAAAATTATGAAGCAAACTGTGACATAGGAATATGGTGGAAGATACAAAGAATGTTGGGGCAGCTAGGGGTGCAGTGGATGGAACACTACAGTTCCTGGAAGACCTGAGTTCAGATCCAGCCACAGACACGTATTAGCTGTGTGACCTTGGGTAAGTCATTTAACCCAATTGCCAAGAAAGAAAGAAAGAAGGAAGGAAGGGAGGGAGGGAGGGAGAGAGGAAGAGGGAGGAGGGAGGAAGAAAGAATTCAGAGAAGTGTGAGAAGACTTGAGTGAACAAATAAGGCGAGAGGTCTTGTAAAGATAGAAGTGACAAGACTCTTCAATGTGTGTAATAAATGAGAATAAAAAGGAGGGGCTGGCATAAAGATTACAGGTAGCATGTATGAGTGGTGACCTTAATAGTCAAAGGTAAGATCAGAAGAGGGAAGGGTTTGGGTGGGGGAATGATAATGTGTTTCGGTTTGGACGTGCCAAGTTTAAGATGTCTATAGGACATCTAGCTCAAAAGGGATATCCAAGAGGTGATGGAGATAAGGGCACTGTAAGTCAAGAGAGAAACTAGGGCTGGATACATGAATCTGGGAATCATTTGCCTAGAGATGATCATTGAAACCACCCTCACCAGGCAGTTGTTTCTCCATGTGGCTTTATTTGCAGAAAACCTGATCCTGAGCTGGTGGCTGGGGACTCAGGATCACAGGCCTCTCTTGGCAAGCAGCCCCAGTTCCTAGGCAGCTGCACAGGAGGACACTCGGTCCTCTGACCACACCTCTGTGCTATGCCCTCCCAACAAAAGGGAATTGAGAAAGGCATCCCCAAATTGCCCGGCTGCCAGTTTGTCTCAGCTGTGACAGCCTCTCATTTGGAAAGCTCCAGGGAGTATCCTTCACCTGATGGCAAAATGGCATCCAAAGACTGATGGCAGCATGTCACCTCCACCACCTGGTCCTCCAGGCTTTGCCCCAGGGAGCACGCAAATAACCACTCCTGGCAGAGAACATGAGCTCTCCCCAGATCTTCTCTTTCTGTGTGTCATAGACCCCTTGGGCAATCTGGTAAAATCTAGTATCCCTTTTGCAGAATAATGCAGTTAAATGCATAAAATACCTAGGAAATACATATAAATAGAAGTAAATAGAATGGAAATAAAGAAATACAATGCAAAGGAAACCAATTATATGAAAATATAATTATTAAAGTATTTTTTTTAAGTTCCAAGATCCCAGGCTAAGAAGTCTTCCTCTAGCCATAAGCCTGACCTTAGCTGACAACCCAATGAAGGGTGATAGCGTTGGTATGATCGAACATGCATAGAACTAGAACAGAATTGAGAGATTATTTATTCCAGTTCCCTCATTTTGCAAATTAGGAGACTGAGGCCCAGAGCAGTGAAATGACTTACCCAGAGTCATATAGGTAGTAAGTGGTCAAGTTGGGATTTGAATTTAGGTCCTCTGATAGCCAAATTCAGCATTCTTCCTATTGTATCATGCTCTATCATATTTGTTTGGAACTTGGTAGACCTGGCTGCTAGTCACAGATCTGCCAGGAGCCAATGGTATGACCATGGGCAAATCACTTCCCTTTCTTGACACTCCATTATGTGCTGGGTCCAACTCTCAGTTTCCCCATCTGTAAAGTGGAGGGTTTGGATCCCATATCTAAGTTTCCTCTCAGTTTTAACACTCCAAGCTCTGAGTTCCTTTCCACTGTTGACAGTGCATATCCCAAGTCTCCTCTGAGTTCTAACGTTATGTGCTATGTTCTAAGGACCTTTCCAGTTCCTACTTTCTCTGTTCTCTATTCTCAGATTTTTCTCAGCTCTAATATTCGACATTCTAAGGTCCCTTCTTTGTGCATTTGGAGCTCTTCTCCAGTTCACCAGGTCTGGGCTCCCAAAGGCCCCTGAGGGGCTTGAAAGGAAAATCTGCATGTTCTTTCTTTTGCCAAGAGGGGAAGGAGGGAGGGAGCAGCCGCAGTCCAGATATCCCTGTCTGGAGCCTGGCACCCTGGAGAGGCACACAGAGTCCTCCCCATCCAGGATACAGCGGCCTGGGGAAGAATTCTCTGTTTCCAGTCCCCGCTCCCGCCCCCCACCCTCCATGTTCCCCGCAAATAGCCGCTCCCCAGTGCCTGGATTGTCTTGCTTTTCTCAAGCCCTGTTCCTGCTCTAGGCCTCATCCTTCACCAGCTCTGCTGAAATGTGCTCTCTCCCCACGCACTGTGTCTGGACAGCGTGTACCTGCCATCCAGGTTGAAGGGCACCGCTGTGAGTCAGCCCCTGGCAGCCCCCCAGAGCTCTCATCATGGTCAAGCCAGGCAGACTCGGCAGCCTCCCCCAGCCTGCGATGTGTGAGGAGTACCAGACGGCCAAGACTCCCAGCCCTTCCTCTTCTGGTGGGGCGACTGGAGAGAGTCAGCTGATTCAATCCCAGCCCAACAGGAGACTGTTATTAACTGAGAGACTTGGCCAGGGATGAGCACTAGAGGTCAGCTGGAAAAGTCAATGGCTCTTCTGGCCTCCACTCCCCAACTTGGGCTCCTGTCCCTTGGTGCCTAAGGCTGAAGCCTTTTCCAAAACTTGGATCTTGAATATTCCCATCAGTTACATGACCTGAAGGCAGGCATCAGTGTGAGAGAGCTCAGACCTCCTAGTCAAGAGCTCATATAATTATCACTGGAAGCTGGAATGGACCTGGGAGGATATTGAACTTAATGTCCTCGGAAGCCAGAGAGAAGTGACTTGTCCAAGGTCATACAAGCAGCCAGTGACATAGCTGAGATTCGAACTCGGGCCCTTTGACAAAGATCCAAGGAGCTTTCCAGTGTGTACAGTGCTGTCACAGATCTCAACTCTGTTCCTAACAAGCTGTGTGTCCTTGATCAAGTCATTCTTTGGGGCCTCATTTTCCTCATCTGTAAAATGGAGAAGCTAGCTTTGATGACCTCTGTGGCCCCTTCCAGCTCTCAGTCGATGATCCTACAGCCCAGTAGGAAGGTCAATGCACCTCTTGGGAACTCAGGGCTGTCATCGGCAGAATGGTGATAATATTGTGTATTCAATGAACTTTTATTAAGCTCTTATTCTCTGTCAGACCCTATTCTGGGTACTGTGGATAAGAAGACAAAGATAGAACTCCCTGCCCTCAAGGAGCTTCCATTCTATTGAAGTCCTGCTTGCTTTGCTGGCGCAAGAACTCCCAGAGTACATAGTTGGTGCAGTGGTTAGAGCACCATCCCTGGAGTCAGGAGGACCTGAGTTCAAATGTGACCTCAGATAGGTAATAGCTGTGTGACCCTGGGCGAGTCACTTAACCCTGATTGCCTTACCAAGAAAAAAAAATCTGGTGATGGCTGGGCACTGTATATGCTGGGAAATCCTTATGTCTGCTACAGGGCTATACTATCAACCAATCAACAAGCAATTATTTAGTGCTTACTATGTATGATGTGTTCGACTTTGGGAAAGAAACAAGCATTTATTAAGTGCCTATTGTGTGCCAGGACTGTGCTAAGCTATGCTTTACAAATATTATCTCATTTAATCCTCACAACAACCCTGTTTCATGGCTGGCAAAATTGATGCAGTCAGTGACTGGCCCAGGGTCACACAGCTCATAAGTATCTGAGGCTGGATTTGAGCTCAGGTGTTCCTGACTCCGGGTCCAGTGCTCTGTGCACTATGGTGCCACCTAGCTGCCTCTGATACACTGGGGGGGGGGTACAAAGATTAAAAATGAAATAATCCCTGCCCTCAGGAAGCTTATACTCTATCAGGGGAAATGATACATCCAAATATAAGTTATATACAGCAGGTGCCTAGATAAATAAATACAAGTCTATTTAAAAGTGTTTGAAGTAATTTCAAGGCTAGGGGATTGTTGGGGAGCGCTCTTACTATGGAGGAAGTCCAGGAAGGCTTCTTGGAGGGGGTGACTCTTGAGCTAAGCTTCAAATGACAGAATGATTTTGTTCTTATCCTAACAAATTGGAAAGGCATTTAGTACCCTCAGCAATCCCTGGGGAGTGCGCAGCGTTATTCGCTTCTGAAAGGTTCATTGCTGGAAGTTTAACTCTGACGTAGGTCACTGATATTTTTGTCCCCCCCCCCCCAGATTCCTGACATTCCCCAAGGCTTAGATGCATGGCACCTGCATTGACTGAAGAGTGCCTGATGAAATCCCAGATCTCCAAAGGGCCGAGCGAGGATTTTTATTGATACCACTAATTCCCACGCATTTAGAAGTTCAAGGTTATAAAGCAGGTTACATCCATTATGTCCTTTCAGGCCTTCCCTCAACCCTGATTGGATGCCAGGCTTGGAGATGAACCACCAACCACAAGTCAGGAAACCAGAGAATGGAGTAAAAGCAAAGATCTAGACAGAGTAGGGTGGATGGGTAAGAGGGGTGGTCCTTAATACTCAGCCTCTCTCCCTGCTGGCAAATCAGAATTGCCTATTTTTCCTTGGGGATTTTTGATTTCCTTTTAAATTCACGGGTTAGCCTAGGAACTTGGAACTGGGTAGGGTGTGCATGGGAGGTCAAATTCAAGCATAAAAAAGACCTTTTGCCTATCCCCAGCTGCCAAGCCTTTACCCAAAATCCTCTCCCTCCTGTGTTCCACCTCTGGGTCTCTTCCAAGAACTCAGCTCAAATCTGACTTTCTGTAGGAGGCTTTTCCTGGTCCCTCCCATTACTTGTGTTTGACCTCTGAGATGGTCTTCCATCCCCTCTGTATGTACATCTCATGTCTGCATAATTGTTTTCATGTTGTTGTTCCCATTAGCCTGTGGGTCCCTTGTCACATAGTAAGCTCTTGACAGGGTGGTTAGTGGCTCGGCGGTTAGAGCACTGAGCCTGAAGTCAGGAAGATTCATTCTGAGTTCAGATCCTGGCTGTGTGATTCTGGGCAGGACGTTTAATTTCCTAGTGCTCTAGGCAATTCTCTAAGAGTATAAGTTGCCAGAAAGGCATTGATTGGCATTGGTAGAGAAAATTTCCTCACCCTGGAATTCCAGCAGTGAAATATGTGCCTGGTCCATTGCCTTGTGAGATGTGAGCTTCCTTCCCAGAGAGTGTCAAGTAAGGGATTACATTTGTCTATAGCCAGGAGTGAGTATGCTCTCATAATCCCAATTTTCTGGGGATGCTGAGGCTAGTGGATCTCTTGAGATCCAGGGTTCTGAGCTGTGGTGGGCTTCAAAGATTGGCATGAAGTTTGGCATCTATGTAGTGAGCCCCCAGGGGATGGGGGGGCAGCAGGGCTAGGAGAGGTGAACCAGCCCAGTTGGTAACAGAACGGATCAAAGCTTGCGTACCAAACGTTAATGGGATCAGACTTGTGAGTAGTTCCTGTACTTCAAACCTTCCTCACAAGATTGCGAGACCCAGTCTGAATTTTATATATACATATATATAATATTAATTATATATAATGTATTACATATTATATTACGTATATATTATTATGTATATATACACATACATTTATTTATTTATATTATACATATACATAAATATGTAATTTATAGCAGCTCTCTTTGTGGTGGCAAAGACCTGGACATTGAGGGGATGCCCATCGACTGGAGAATGGCTGAATAAGTTGTGATATGTGATTGTGATGGAATGTTGTCATCGTTCATCCTTTGTTTTCAAAGAGTACCAGTGACATCCTGGGGTGATGTCTTGAGTTATGAGTGATTTGGATTGAAGTGAGGCAGATTTGCACAAGGTCATCAACCTGAGTCATCAAAGTCCAGTGGCAGAACCAAAGTTAAGATGAGCGGAGATGGCCTGGGATGCAGTGGATGATCTTGGCGTCTTTGATGTCTGACCAAGCTCTAAGTTCTCCACAGTGCCTGTTTTAATCACTTTCGTGGCGATTGGAACCTTCTAATCTGCCCATTCCCCCCTAGGGGAAGAGAGGTAGGCATTCCTCTAACTCATCTGTGGGTTTGAGGTCCATAGGTTACTCTCGACTTGGTTTAGCTGTCTGCCGAAATGCCTTACCAGGGTCTGGCCGCTGCTCATGCTACAGCTTCTTGGAGCCACAGGTGAGGGTTGAGTGCCAGGTGGACACCAAATGTGGATGACCAGCCCTGAAAAGGTCTCAGCAAGCCTTCATACCAGAGGTGCTAGTCCTCCCTGAGCACCCCATATACGCCTGGGATGGAATACTACTATGCTGTAAGAAATGATGAGTGGGTTGGTTTAAAAAACAACATGGAAAGTCGTGCATGAAATAACGCGGAGTAAAACAAGCAAAACCAAGAAAACATTGTCTATAGTAATAGCAATATTGTTCTAAGAGTAATTATGAATGACTAAGCCATTCTGAGTCATAGCAACATTCAAATCAGCTCTGAAGGAATGATGAAAGAAGATGCTATCCACCTCCAGAGAAAGGACTGATACGTGGAAGTATATATTGTATGATCACACACACATACACACACACACACACACACACACACACACACACACACATATACCAATATCAGATTTTGGCCTTCTCAGATGTGGGGTTGGGAGGGAGAGAGGTAAGCAGACAAATCAACATTCAAAATGTAATAAAAATCAATATGAGAAAAATATAAACATGTAAATATGATCTTCATACATTAATTTATCATTAATTCTTTCCTGTTTAAAAAGATTTAGCTATGCTATGTAACTATGACACCTATAATATACATGTGTATGTATATAAATATATAATGTTACCTCGCATTTATAGAGGACTTTAGAATTTACATAAATTATATCATTCGATCCTTGTACACCTCAGTGTTGAATTACCGCCCCCACCCATTTTATAGATGAGGAAACTGAGGCTCGTAGCTCTTAAGTGACTTGCCCAAATAATACTGTCCAGCATCGCCAAACCACTATGCTACACTCCCTCCCTAGGTGCATGTTTATTAAAGTGAATTAAAATTAGTGATATTCTGAGAAGTTTCGGACACCCCTTGAGATAAGAGGAGAAGATAGGCTCTTGGTAGTTTCATTTTATTTTCCGTCTTTAAACCCCCATGCAAGTCCAATGCCTTGCACACAATAGATAGCTCTGTAAATGTTTATTGAGCTGTTGGCCTTCCTAGAGAAAGTCAAATAAACAAAAGATTATTGGCAACGATAAAGTGGAGACTTAAAGCTATAGATTTTGAGCTCCTAGAGACCTCCAGAGGACATGCCTCCAGCTCCCTTCATTTTACAGACTAGGAAACCAAGGCCCAGACAGGTGTCCAAAGGGACAGAGGTGATCAGTGGCAGAGACAGGATTCAAATCCAGGTCCCTAGCATCCTTCCTGTTATATCATGCATCTCCTGAGAAACACTTTGAGTCCCTTCCGTCTCTGGTCCCATGATCCTTTGTGTGTTCATTGGGTATAAGAGGAAATAAAGTTAAAGATAATATGAGAATTGGGGACACTCAAAGGCATGAACCTAAGGCCTTCTGCATAGAGGGTGGCACAGATCCTAGAGTCACTGAATTAGAGACAGGAACCCCAGTAGGGTTTGGGCTTCCTCCTGGGGCAACTTGACTAGGAGGAGAGGACAGGGGCTGCTGCAAGGCCGGGGTGCTTTATCTCAAGCCCTCCTTAGGCAACTTGGCTTTTCTGGAGTGGAGAGAGAAGTAGCAGCCTTGGGGAGGAAAGGAGAGGGTAACCATAGCAACCACACAACAGTTCAGGAAAAGAGCTGGGAGCAGAAGCCAGCATCTGAGCTGCCCTTTTTCTCCGGCTGGGAGGGAGGGAGGGCCAGGTCCCCTCTCGGCTTGGGAGTTGGAGGGGAGGGAAGCCCAAGCCAGAGCTACTCTCTGAGCCCAGCAGGCTGGGCTGGAAATGGAGGCCCCGAGGTTAGAGAGGGTCTGTGAGATGGCATCTGACTGATGGATGGGTTGTGTTTTTCTCGCATCCCCCAGAGCACCTGGATGGTGTCTGGGTCATGGCAGGAGAGTCAGCCTTGCCTCTGGTCCCCATAGCTGGGGCTGTCGCTAAATTGACAAAGGGCAGCTGTGGCGGGATCGGTGTTTCTTGCCTAAAGTGCTAGGCTCAGGGCAGTCACCCCCCAGGCTTGTTTCTGTCCTCTGGGGTGAGAGAGAGAGACAGAGACAGAAAGAGAGAGAGACAGAGAGACAGAGAGATGGAGAGACAGAGAAAGACAGACAGATAGAGAAAGAAAAACAGACAGAAGGAGAGAGATAGAGAAAGATAGAGACACAGAGAGAGACAGGGAGACAGAGACAGAGACATAGACAGATACAGACGACAGAGAAAGAGACAGACAGAGACAGAGAGAGAGAGAGGGAGGGAGAGAGAGAGAGAGAGAGAGGCAAGGAGAGACAGAGAGACAGAGAAAGACAGAGACAAAGAAAGACAGACAGGAAGAGGTAGAGAAAGATAGAGACACAGAGAGAGACAGGGAGAGAGACAGAGACACAGACAGACAGATAGAGACAGACAGAGATAGAGAAAGAGACAGATAGAGACAGAGAAAGAGACAGAGACACAAACACAGAGGCAGAGAGAGAGAGACACAGAGAGACACAGAGAAAGAGACGCACAGAGAGACAGAGAGAGACAGAGATGGAGAGAGAGAGAAGGAGAGACACAGAGACACAGACAGAGAAAGAGACACACAAGGAGGGACAGAAAGACAAAGACAGAGAAAGACAGAGACAGATAGAGAATGACACACAGACAGAGACAGAGAAGATAGACACAGAGAGACACAGAGAGACAAAGAGACAGAGAAAGACAGAGACAGAGACAGAGAAAGAAAGACAGACAGACAGAGACAGAGAGAGATAGAGAAAGATAGAGACACCAAGAGAGACAGAGACACAGACAGAGACAGACATAGAGAAAGAGACAGACAGAGCCAGACAGACAGAGACAGAGAAAGACACACACACACAGAGAGAGAGAGAGAGAGAGAGAGAGAGAGAGAGAGAGAGAGAGAGACAGACTCACAGAGAAAGATGAAAGGAGAAAAATGCAGAGAAAGGGAAAGTGGAAAACAGAAAAAAAGGAGATACAGAAAGATTTGCATAGAGGGACAGAAAGAGATAGACGAAAAAGCAGAAAAGCCTGAGAACACTAGCGTCAGAGGCACAGATACAGGTAGAGATGGGCAGGAAGGGGGCCAGATTTAAAGCCAGAGGAACCTGAGTTCAAAGCCCATCTCTGCCACTTGCTACACATGTGACCTTGGCCAACTCCCCTCCCCTCTCTGGGCCTCGGTTTCCCTCTTCATAAAATGAGTGTGTTGGCCTGGAGGACCTCTGGGGCTCCTTCCAGCTCTAAATCTGAGAGATCCTCTGGGGGAAGTCAGAAGACTTGAGTTTGAAGCCAGATTTTGCACAGTTGTGCAACCAGATTACCTTCTGTTAAGTATTTCGGCTTGTGTCTTCCTTAGACAAGCTCCTTGAGGGCGGGGCCTTTTTTTATCCCCCCAGTGCTTGGCATATGGCAAATTCTAAGAAAATGCTTGTTGACTGCCTGATACCATTTCTACAGGCTTCAGTTTCCCCTCTGTCAAATGGGTAACATAGACTAGGTGGCTTATGAGGGTCCTTACAGCTCTAGAGCTGTGAGCCTCTCCAGGCTTCATTTCCTCATCTGCAGAACAGAGGACTTGGTCTAGATCTCTCAAGGTCTGAAGCTACCATCCTAAGATCCAGCTCCACCCATTGTGCAGATGAGGTCCAGAGGAAGGAAGTTTCTTGACCAAAGAGATACAGAAGCAAGAATGAAATGTGTGAGAGGTAGTGAGAGAAACCCAGAGCGAAAGAGAACCATGACCTGGAGAGACACCTCCACCCCACCTTCAGAAACACCTCCTCGAGGAGCCCAGAGTCGAACAGACTCCTGGGTCACATCGACCACAGCCAACTTTGTCTCTCCCCACCCGCAGCTTTGGAGTTTTCAGCTGCTCCCTCCCAGAGAATGGCTCCACTCGGAAAGGCTCAGAGCAGCCCTGAGGAAGCAGATGTCTGCCACTGAAGCCTTTCCAGATGATGGATGTGGAGGGGATGCTTGGCCCAGGAGCCCAGAGGGGAGGAGGACAGGCTGGGGTGGGGTAGTGGTCTGGCAGCCATTCCCTTCCCCAACCATCCCTAGTACCCTCCATCCTCCATATGTCCCCTCAATGCATTTAGTGGCCTGCCTGGGTATGACTGGCTGTGTTTATACAGGGACCTGGGTCACAGCCTATTGTTGGAGAAAATGAGGCACACAATTCCTTCCATTCTCAGGTAGTGGTGGTGTCTTGTCAGGTTGAGCATCTCAGACAATCTACAAGGCCTATTCCGCTGAAATATGACATCCTGTGTTCTAAGGTCCCTCCCAGCTCTGACCTTCTGTGTTCTAAGGTCCCTCTCAGCCCTGACCTTCTGCGTTCTAAGGCCCCCCTGGCTGTGACCTTCTGTGTTCTAAGGTCCCTCCCATCTCTGACCTTCTGTGTCCCAAGGTCCCTTCTTGCTATGATAGTCCATGTTCTAAAGCCTTCACCAGTGCTTAGCATTTCTGTTTGGCACAATGAAAAGAGTATAGTTTTTAAAAATCTAATTCATTTTATTCTGAACTTAAGAAAAAAAAGCAAGCATTACCATAACATCACAGCAGAATAGAAAAAATGATGATTACACATGAAGCTGCAAATCTATTGTGTACAACTCGCTATTCCTTTTAAATACATAATAAAGTTATCATGTAACTTTCTTTGTCTTTCCTTTTTTTCTTCCCTCCCCCTGCCCCACCCCCACCTTGAGATGGCTACCATTAGATACAAATATGTATATATATGTAAAACTACTATGTCTGTACTCCTATTTTTCAGTGCTTTCTCTGGATGTGTCTTCTTTCATACGTCCTTTGTAGTTAATTTTGGTATTTGTAATAGTCAAAATGACTTAGTCTCAAGAGTACAGGTTTTACAGTCAAAAGATACGGGTTTCAGTGCTGGTTTTGTCTGTATCTTTGAAACCTGGAGTGAGTCACTTCTTCACTTCTCATCTCTGGGCGTCAGTAAGCCCACCTGTAAGTGATGAAGTAGGACCAAATGACCTCTAAGGTCCCTGGCTCTGCTGTTCACTAACCATGGACAAGTCACTGCTTTTCTGGGTGTGGGTCTCCTTTCCTATAAAAGGAGGGGGCTGGGCAGACTAATCACTAAGGACTCTGCCAGCTCTGACATCCCGCATTCTACAATTTGTCCAAGTAAACTTGGGAGGTAAATCTGAAAAGACAAAGGAAGAGAGAAAGAAAGAAAGAAAGAAAGAAAGAAAGAAAGAAAGAAAGAAAGAAAGAAAGAAAGAAAGAAAGAAAGAAAGAAAGAAAGAAAAAGAAAGGAAGGAAGGAAAAGAAAGAGGGGGAAGGAGAGAAGAAAGAAAAGAGAGAGAGAGAGAGAGAGAGAGAGAGAGAGAGAGAGAGAGAGAGAGAGAGAGAGAGATCACATTGGAATTGGAGTCAAGTGGAGGGGCAGGTGAATTTTAAGTGTTGTCCTAGGGAGAAAACAGGGGCTTTCTGGGACATATGAGGGGCTGACTTTATCATGTTAATATATGCATAATAGGCTCTGGGACTCTGAGCTCAGAGTCTCCCAGTGGGAGCCGTAGAGCTTGGTAATTAAGAAATGGAGCTTGGACAAGGGGGTGAAAGCAAACAGCCTGGGAAGAGGAACCACATATTCCCAGATATCTTTTAAGGTAAGGAAGTGAGGAGTAAAGGGAAGAGACAACAGGAAATTCATTGAACAGTAGATTGTTGTTATCCTATGATCGGTTCAGTCCTGCCTGACTCTTTGTGATCCCTTTTGGGAGTTTCTTGGTGAAGATCCTGAAGTGGTTTGCCATTTCCTTCTTCCCCTCATTTCTGAGATGAGGAGACTGAGATAAACAGGGGTGAGTGACTTGTTCGGGGTCATACCACCTGTAAGTGTCTGAGGCTGGAATGGAACTCAGGTTTTCCTGACCCTAGGCCAAGAGCTCTACTCACTGTGCCACCTAGCTGCCTAGAAATAATAGATCATTTATGTTTTAAACCAGAGGCAACAGTACTGATCGTGGGAGATAGCATTTGTCTCTACTGTGTGTAGATTAAAACCTCCCCCATCCTGCTCCCCCCCCCACCTTCCTCCCCATTCAATAGAATTATAGACCCTCAAAGGCTGGATGGGATCTTAGAGCATGGATCCTAGAATGATATAGCTGGGAGAAATATAAATATTAGAATATAGATACCCAGAATATCAGAACTTACAGGGGCCTTCGAATCGAGGATGTCAGTGCTAGAAAGGTCTTAGGAAAAGACCTTAAAGGAATCTTAAAACTCAGGATCACAGGATTCTGAGCTAGAAAGAAACTCAACTCAGCAAATATTCATGAAGTGCACAGGTCCAACCACACTTCCTTTTCTAAGTGAGCCAGGCCCCTCAGTAGGAGTTGGGGTTGCAAAGGCAAACGTGAAACCATCCTTGTTTTCAAGAAGTTTACATTCTGCTGGCAAATAGAAGACTCAGAGAGAGCTTTCCTCCTTCCCTCCTCCCAGCCATTGGTGGTACTTGCTCCATGTGTACCTTAAAGCTCCAGTGTGGGTTTTTCCCCTTGGTTTTGAATTTTTTTGTTGCACTGAGTGTTACATGTTCTAGCTATCTACAGTGATGCTTTAAGCCTTGGACAGACTCTAAGATAAATGTAGGCAGAGGCCATATATTTGCTCCCTTTCCAGTTTAGTAAGGAGCTGTCAGCCTGAGCTTCCATTCCCATAGCATAGCCTTCAAGAACCCAGGATTAAGTCTCTGGTCTGCGCACAGTAGCCACTTAATAAATGCTTGTAGTATTTAAGGCAAAATGCTGTTAAACACTAGCAAGTGGTTAAACCAAGGTTTTTTTGTTCTTTGGTTGTATCTGCTTTTGTTTTCTGGTTATATGCCCCAAATTTATTAGTTGTGCTACCTCCTGATAGGAATGTTTTCTTCTAGCCCAAGGGGTCAACCTTTAGCTTTTCCTGAACACTCTATCCTTCTCAATAGCTCTGCTCCAGGCATATTGGACTATTTATTCACTGTCCCTCCAATTCGATTCAACAAGCTTTTATTGAGTTTCTACTCTGTGCTGCTGGTATTGATGTAACAAGGAATCCAGCACCTAGGGCAAAGTTGCTGCTGGGGGTGGGGGAAAGTGGATCCCCCAGAGAGTTTGACCTGTGCCCCTGTGGACATCACAAGGTGGATGGAGCCAATTGGAATGGAAAGCTGACTCCAGGATAGATGGTCCAATCACTGGAGCAGCAGTGCTGGGGACAGAGGGGATATCCTGTGCCCTGTCTCATCTCCCTAACATTGCCTGCTAGCAGCCTTTCTTCCCAAGACTCCAGCACCTGGAATAAAGACTCACTTAGGGCTCTGGGGCCAGTAGGATGCAAAAGCAAAGGGGAGGTGGATCCAGAAGTTGATGCTGTCAAAGAGTTTCCATAGTTTGGGTCCTCAGTATTTTCCTGCCTCTGAAACTTTGTTCCAGTCATCCTCTTTACCTGACCTCAAAATCTAACCACAACACCAACTCATAAATACTCCCTTTGCCTTTCTTTCCTTAGGTTTTGTGCAGCTGCTTCTCTTGTTGAATTCACTGGATTTTTTTTCAATCAACATAACATTAAGTGCCTACTGTGTGCAAAGTATCATGATGGGCAATGGGTAGGGCAAGTTATTTAATATCTCTGTGCCTCAATTTTCCCATCTGTACAATGAAGGGTTTGGGTTTGACGGCTTCTGAGGTACCTTCCAGCTCTAAATCTACTAGCCTACCAGTAAGGCAAAATCCCTGCCCTTGGAGATTTTGCCAATCTATTAAGTGGAAAAAGTGCCAATACAGAGGTTTGCACAGAAGTGAGGTGGATAGACAACTGAATTTGAAGTCAGCAGACATGGATTCAGATCCCACCCCAGATATTTGTGAGATGGGAGCCCCTGGGCAAGTCATTTAACCTCTATGAGCCTCAGTTACCTCATCTGTAAAATGAAGATAATTATAATTACATCAGCAGCAAGTCCTCCTAGGGCGGGGGTTCTTTGCCTCTTTTGTATCATGGACTCCTTGGACAGTCAGATGAAGCCTCATCAGAGCCCTTCTCCCAATGATAGTTTTTTTAATATAAAATAAAATATATTACAATTGCAAAGGAAATAAGTTATATTAAAATGTAGTTATAAAATATATTTTAAAATCAGATTTGAACATCCCTAGGTTAAAAATCAGTTTCCTAGGGTTATGAAAATGAAATAAGATAATATATGTAAAGTGCTTCGCAAATTTTAAAACTTTCTATAAATGTTGGGTATTATGCACAAAATGCATTGCAGAGATGCGAACAAGATGTTCTGTGAAGTACCAGAGAAAAGAGGTGGCCTTTGAGGGGGGCTTTAAAGAATGGGGAGAGGTTCCACAGGGGAAGAGAAGAGCAAGCGTGCTAGGCAGAGGGAACAGCGTGAGCAAAGGCACAGAAGTGGGAGGAAGCACATTGCAAGGCAAAGTGGTCCAGTGGGACTGAAGCAAAGAGTACTAGCAAGCAGGAAATAGTATGAGTGCATTCAAACATCATATCTTCTCAAACATCATAAAGAACAAAAAACCAAGCTGGATAAAGCAATGCTTTCTCTGTTTGCAATTTCCCCCAGGGGATTTACACTCCTACTGGGAACATGGCCCAAGGGACATGGGTTAGGAAGCCTGAAAACTTGCCTCCCTCTCTCTCTCTCTCCCTCCTCTCTCTCCCCTCCTCTCCCCCCTCTCTCTCTCCTCTCTCTCCCCCCTCCCCCTCTCTCTCTCCTTCCCTCCCTCTCTCTCTCTCTCCTTCCCTTCCTTTCTCTCTCTGTCTCTCTCTACCTCTCTGTCTCTCTCTCTTCAGTCTCTTTCATGTCTCTCTGTCTGTATCTGTCTCTCTTTCATTTCTGTTATGTCTCTCTGTCTGTCTGTCTCTGTTCACCCCTCTGTCTCTGTCTTTCTTCCCTTCCTTTCCCTTTCCCTCCCTTTCCCTTCTCTCCCTGTCTCTGTCATGTCTCTCTGTATCTATCTGTCTCTCCCTCTGTCTCTGTCTATCTCTTTGTCTCTGTGTCTGTCTCTCTCTCCCCTTCAAATTTTCAAATGAGCCCCACAGCAAAGGATTCATTCAAGTGATGCCAGTTAATCACAGGGAGCTGGTTTTATTTCATCTTGCTCCCACTCCAAAGCGATTCTCTGCTCTTATGTTGCAGTGTAGTTTGATGGGGCTTTCTGCTTCATTAACATGTGATCTTTAAGTGATCATCCAAATCCTAATGAGGTAGTAGCCTCTTTGTCTTTGCTTTGTAGTAGAGAAGGTGGCGTAGGAAAGTTCTTGCCTCCATTTATCACTCGGGGCTTCCTTCCTCTCAGAGCATCTCTCAAGTGCTCTTAGGGTCATAGATTTAGAGCTGGAAGGGAGGTCATCTGATGCAACCCCGTCAGTTTACAGATGAGGAAACTGAGGCCAGACAAGCGACTGGTCACAGAGAAGGAAGTGGTAAAGCCTGGATTAGAAACTAAGTCCTGTTTCTCTGACTGCCAGGTTCATGAGCCTTTCCATTGGGTCATTTTGTTTCTATCAGAAGCAGCTGTGTGGTGCAATGGATAGAGTACTGAATCTGGAGTCAAGAAAACCTGACTTCAGATACTTCATAGCTGTGTTACCCTGGACAAGTCATTTCACTGCTAACTGCTTCAGTCTTCTTGAATGTAAAATGAGAATAATAACAGTATCCCCTTTGTAGGGTTATTCTGAAGATATTTGTAAAGCACTTTGAATACCTTAAAATTATATTCAATAGTGTATATCACAATCTATTATTATAATGTGTCTAGATATCATACTACTATATTATATGATACATAATATTACTATTATATAATATATACTGTTGTTAATAATTAGAATTAATTACATTAATAAATTAGTAATAAGTAGAATAAATATAATTGAATAAACAAAATCAATATTAATATCATTACTAAATTAAGTAATTCAAATTAATAATAATATTAGAACAATCCAATATTGTTCTTCATATAGAATAATATTCGCCAGTGATACTGTTTTCATATTGCTTCCAGAGTTATAGAATTTAACAGTAATAACAATAATTTATGATTGCATTATAGGTCCATGTCATTGCTGCTAGAAATTACAAAAAAGATCATCCTCAAAGGGCCTGGTCTTGATTTACTGATGCAAATTTTTCAAGCATAGGTTTTGTACTGTCTATATTAGAAGATTTGTTGGTTTAAAGTAAAAATGAAAGGGATACAGCTTCCATCCTCTGGCCCCCACCCTTGGAATGAGCTTGGTCTAAACAATGGGTTTCTCCTCCTCTTTCCTGACCTCCTTTAATACTAGTGCCTTCTTGATATTGATTATTTCCAGTGTATCCTCTATATATCTTGACTGTGCATCGTTGTTCATATATTGCCTCCCTTATTATGCAGTGAACTCCTTGAGAGCAGGAACTACCTTTTGCTTTTCATTGTGTTGTCAATGCTTTAGTACATGTCTTGGCAAGTAGTAGGCACATAAATGGTTGCTGACTGACTTACTGACTCCCACTGACTGCTACCTACTCTCTAGTCACCACCTTCAAGTCTGCCTCCATAGAAGTTTGTCTGCACATGAATGGAAGGAGAGAAGAAGCAGTGAAGAAGGAGCCAGACTCCTAACAAAGAGCAATGGTAATTGGTTTACTTTCAACTAAGGGCAAAAGCTCCATACTTAGTTTCATCTACTTTTGGGATGTTTGAAAAAAATGAATCAATTAATATAATTGTATATATATATATATATATATATATATATATATATATATATATATATATATATATATATATATATATATATTTTAATCTAGAGCATGCCACTGTTAAAGTATGAATTAAATCAGGAATTACAAACAATCCTGGCAATAGCAGACACTTAATAAATGTTTCTTGATTGGTTGATTGAATTGCCCCTCTAGCCTCCAGAAAAGAAATAGAGAGGCAGCTATTCCACCATCTGTAGGAATTCAGGAGAAGTTCATCATTGATTGAAATGACCTCTTGTTTGGACTTCAGCTGTGCCATCTGGCCTTAGTGGACAGGGGTAGCCAAGACTACTTGATGGTGTTCAATACCAGTCATGCTAGTCTGCCCCTCTTTCTTTTATCTCTGCATCATCCATCTTCTCTTCATTCAAGCTTGCCTGACTCCAATTGAACTGTGCACTTTCTCAGCCTTCTGTGCTATGGGTCTGCTTTAGGAGTAGTAGCCAATGTGACCTGGCCTCTCCACTTCCTTTCTAATATCTCCCTTATACTACAGAGATACTTCATGCAAAC
Organism: Trichosurus vulpecula; assembly: GCF_011100635.1. Classification (NCBI taxonomy): domain Eukaryota; kingdom Metazoa; phylum Chordata; class Mammalia; order Diprotodontia; family Phalangeridae; genus Trichosurus; species Trichosurus vulpecula. The sequence continues at coordinate 256,138,548 of NC_050578.1, forward strand.
ATTCTACACTTGTTCTTCCCTTAGTCCTGGAGCTCCTGTGTCCCAAATCTCTTGATAACCTCTTTAGTAGGGGAAACGATGCTGTCTCTGATACTCTGCTCCAATTTGGTCTATGGATATGTCAAGACAAAGAATTTCCTTCTTGTCTTCAGGACTTCACCCCACAATGTAGAATTCTCCATGTCTGAGGTGCACACAAGGATATGGCAAAAGCTTGGCAGGCTGCAAAAAAAATAATAATAAATAAAATAAGAATACCCCTTATCAAATCCCTAGAAAGACTCAATCAGGTGGTCAGAATTATTCAGTAAAAGTTTATTTTCCTTCAGAACAGTTGATGAATTTCCATTCAACAAATGTAAACTCCAAAATGTCCTAGAGAATTCAACAGATAAACTATACTGGAGCTGGAGAAGTGTCACAGACAAAAGCTGCTGCGTACAGCAGCCAGGACATAATATTAACCCTTAAAATTTGGGAACAATGTTTTTAATCCATGTCTCTATATCAAATATTCATCATCTCTATGTTACACAAAATCAAGAGCTTTTACAATGCAGAGACCTAGTAGAAGAAATCTAAACCAAGTGGGAATGAGATGAGACACATATTTACCTCTCTGTCATCTCTGCTAATGGAGTTGTCCCAAAGATGCTTGCAGGAAGCTTACAGAAGATGATCCTTTGGTCCTAGTGCTTTTATTCAAATACGAAAAACAAACCTCTTACACATCTATGAAATAATCTACCAAACATTTAACATTAAAGAAAAATCATATAATTATAAAGTGTCCCAGGACTGTGATCAAAGATGAGACTGAGAATAGCAACAATAGTAATTATTAGAATAAAATAATATATACTTATATAATGTTATATAATAACACAATATATAATGTATATGATAATAAGTATAATGATAACTGGTATGAATATATAACAATGTATGTGAATATATATGTGTATATATATATATATATATATATAATGTCAACATTGCACAGAATATCATGACTTCAAAACTGGAATGGCCGTTCAGAATCATCCAGAAGAATTCCTTCATTTTACATAGAAGGAAGTTGACATCTCCCCCCCCTCCCCCCCCACCAAGGTTGTGACTTCCCCAAGGTCATTCATTGAGAAAATAGCATACTTGGTATTTGGACCTATTTCCTGTGATTCCAAATTCATGGTTCATTTCATTGTATTCTTTCTCTCTCTCTCTCCTTCTAAAACTATTTCATTTTATTAACAAGCATTTATTCTCCCCTTGCCCTCATCCCGCTTCCGAATTTGATGCTATTTTTTCAATTAACAAATATTTATTTTCTCTCCCTTCTACCTTCCTAACCCACCAAATCAAACATGTAGTGTCAAGCAAAACAAATTCCTACTTTAGTCATGTTTTTTTTAAATGTACATCTCATTCTTCTCCCTGAGTTCATTACCTCTCTGTCAAGATCTACCAGCAATTCTAAAAATGAATAGAACTGGAAAGCTACGGGGAGCGGCAAATAGGGAGCAAAGAACAATGTCTTTGTCTTCTGGTTTCCTTGCTATCACCATCCTAAGGACTTCATTCCCAATTTTCCAGAGGTCAGAATTGGAAAGTTGCTCTTCAGAGACCAGTCCATTAAGATGTACGCTCAAAATACTGCCCAGGAAAAAGAGTCTGGATCCAGCTTGTTTGGACTGAAGGATGGGGGTGGGAGGGCAGACTACTACAGCACTGTCTTAATTAGCAATTAAAATCCCAAACCCAGATGTACCCAATATGGCTTTTATACTTTCCGTCTCCCTATTCCTCTAGTCTTGAGCTTGGCCAGAAAGAACAAAATTAGAGGGAGCCCTTGATATTATCGTCCTTTGATTTCTAAACCCAATCAGGCTGTGGCTTACAATTTGGTGGGGCCATTTTTTTTTACAGGGATTCTTTTGTCTGTATCTGCTTGTCCTGAGCAAATATCTCTGTGGGAAAGCTAGCCCCTCTTGGAGTGGCCTCTGGCCCCTGTTGTCTAGGCCCCTGGATACAAGGAGAAAGAGAACATGAGATACTCTTAGAGGAAATAAGATCTGGGGCCAAACTCTTTTGTCTTCTCCATGGTCTCTGAGTACCATGACTGAGGCTGAGCAGTGCCCCTGGGTGCCCCTGAGAGGCCCAAAGACAATGGCAAAATCCAGAAGAAAGAGAGAGGAAGAGAGTGGAATGGGGGGGGCGGTGGGAAGTGGAAGAGAGGAAGGAGAAAGTTAAGAGGTGAGAGAAACTAAGATAAGAGATTAAACATTCCCTAAGGGTTTCTTTTAGTTCTGACATTTTCTCTTCAGTGTTCTCAGGTTTTTTTTTTTTTCCAGCTCTTACATTCTGAATACAATCATCTTAAGTTCCATTCTGCTTCTGACAGGTTACATTCCCTAAAAATCCTTTCCAGCCCAAGCATTTTCTCAGGCTCTGCATCTATGATACATTTCTGTATAAGATCCCAACTTTAGAGCTGGAAGGGGCCTCTGAAGTCATGCAATCTAGCCTCCTTCTTCATAGATAAGGGATTCAATACCCACAGAGGCTAAAAGACCTAAGACGCAGAGCTGGGAATCCAAGCCAAGTCCTCTGCTTCCAAATACAGCACACTTTCTGTTACAAACTGGGAGATTTAAAAAATATGTTCCTCACAGCAGTCTTGTAATGTAGATGGTGTACATGTCAGCACACCCATTCTGCAGATGAGAAAACCGAGTCTCAAAGAGGTGGAATAAGTAAACTAAGGTCATTCCGCTAAGAAATTAAAGATTTGATTTCAACCCAAGTCTCTGCTCTGGGGACAATAAATCAATATGGAGAGATGGAGGGGAAGGGGGAGACAGTGGAGAGAGAGAAAGAGGAGACAGAGACAGAGAGACAGAGAGACAAAGACAGAGAGACAAAGACAGAGAGAGACAGAGAGGAGATACAGAGAGAAACAGAGACAGACAAAGACAAAGAGACAGAGAGACAGAAAGGAGATACAGAGAGAAACAGAGACACAGAGAGACAGAGAAAGACAAACAGAGAACGAAACAGAGACAGGCATTACAGAGACAGATCCTCTCCTTTTTCATCAATAACTCTGCTTAGGTTGACTCTGCAGAACATCCATCATGCCTCTCCTAGGATAAGCTGATAACCTGAAATCTCACTGCCATGCTTACTGACTCAGTTTTTGATGCTCAGCACCTTCTCATCTCCCTCAGTTTCTTCTCTCCCTCCCCCCTCCTCCCATTGGTGGGTTGGAAGGTGAAGCCTTAAACTCCTCCCAAAGTCTTCCTTTCTAGAGGGCTCCCCACTTGCCAGGTGACTTCCCATGTTCCATCAGCGACTCCATGGAACATCACACTTTGTCACTCTCACCTTTTTTCAGCTTCTTTTTGTGTGTTGTCTTCCTCTTTTAGACTGTAAACTCTGTGAGGGCAGGGACGGCTTTTCTTTTTCTTCTTTGTATCCCAGGTGCTTAGTAACATCTCTGGTGTGAGGGCTTGCTAACACTTTTCCAGGGCTGCTCATCTCCCTTTGTTATCTACCTAGCGCTCAACTCTCACCTGTGGCATCAAGAAACTGTGGCATGTGCAGGGGCCACATCCTGGTAAAACCGTCTCTGCAGATGGGCTAAACCAGGCTGAAGGTAACTGATGGACCTCAGACCATTGGTGAGTTGGGGTGGGGCATCTACACCAAGCATGTGAAGACTTCTCCTGGCTGAGTGGACGGATGAGAACAATTTGTTCCCACAGCCCAGAAGGCAGGTGAAACCGGCACTCTGGAGTGCATAGAGCTTGGGCAGACATTGAAGATGGCAAGGTCATCCTGACTTTTGCCTTGCAACTGGACTTCGATGACTCTGTAGGAGATATTGAGGCTGATGACTCTGTTCAGTTCTGCCTCACTTAAATCCAATTCATGCACAAGTCAAGGCATCGGTCCTCTTTGAAAATGAAGGACAAAAGATAACAACAACAGCACACAGTAGGCACTTAATTAATTTTATTGAGCTGAATTGAACAGAGATAGAGAAAGAGAAACATTTATTAAGCACTTACTATGTGCCAAGAACTGTGCTAATCAGTTGGAATACAGTTGCAAGCAAACAAAACAGGTCCTACCCACAAGAAGAGGCATGGAGAGGCAGACTGTTAATCAAGCAACAACACCCACAAGAATTTTACGTTCTAATGGGGGAAGATGACACATAAAGAAGAACTGGGAAAGGGAGGAAGGATGGCAGGGTGGACAGGATGCTTTGCTAATGCAAGACTAGTGATGAGAAGGTGGAAAAGACCATTTGGTAAGTGTATTTTAGGCACCACATCAGGAGTGTTACCCTTGTACCTATGGATCCCTGTGGGCTGCATGTTGACTTAAAAAAAGCACATATTAACATTATTTATGTTCTATTGTATTTTTGTTTATTTTGCTAAATATATACCAATTTCATTTTTATCTAGTTTGGTGCCATTCAGAGCAACATGGCCAACAGGCTGCATGCTAGACGCTTCTGCCTCAGAGAGCTTCTGGTCACACAGAGAATCTCAGACGCTCCCTAGTCTAACTTGTACCTGACTTCTACAAGATCCACTCTATGGTATTCCTGATGACCCAGCTTTGTTGGAAGACTTCTAGTGATGGGGAGCTCACTACCTTTCAACCCCCACAGTCTAAAAAGGAGGAAGCTAGTCACTTAAAACACTCAAACAGAGGATAGGGAACCATTGGTAGAAAAGACTACACCATTAGCATCCTCAGTGGCACGTAGATATCACTTTCATATTTGCAAAGATCTTTATAAAAAATGTCTTATTGGATCCTCACAACAGTCCTGAGAGGTAGCTGCTATTATTATCTCCACTTTATAATTGGGGAAACTGAAGCATTCGATCTAAGTGATTTGCCCAGGATCACACAGCTAGTAAGGCTCGATTTGAACTCAGTCCTTCCTGACTCTAGATCCAGTGTTCCATCCACCTCAATAAAATCACTTCTACTTTTAAGATTGTATGAAGGAGAAAGGTATGTATTTTAGGGGCTTGGAGCAAACCATTGCTGAATGCAAAATACGCAGCCCTGGGAAAATACAATTTGGACCAAGGAGTAACAAAACTGGAAAAACAGGAGAAGAAAATCAAACTTCAGAGACCTCCAGGGTAGTGAGACTACTCACTACTTGATACTCCCCATCTCCAAGATGCTCTGAGTGTTTTCCCAACATCCTTTGCCTTCAGAGGCCTGGGCATGTGGGTTCAAGACACCAGTATTGGGATCAGAGTAGAGGAGAGGGAAGCACCAGCACGGGAGGACATTGATTCAAGGTTTCCCAGTGAGTTAAAGGCATGTTTAGCCCAAATGTTCACACCCCCTTCTTACTGCTTGGTTTGATAGATAAGCACCCCCACCTCCTGCCATTCTCTTCCATGGGTGTCTGAATAAATCTGAGACAGAGTTCTTCCAATTCAAATGCACAAGTGAGTCCTTCCTCATATCATAGATTCACAGCATCTTCGAACTGGAAGACATCCAGTCCACAGCTGAGCAAAAATCCTCTCTCCAACACACCTGACAGGTGGTCACTCAGTGTCTGCTGGAAAACAGCCAAGGAGGAGCAACAAGCTACTTCCTAAGACAGCCCGTTTAGGTCCATTTGAGAAGTCACTTTGTGATAGCTCAAATTAGTTAGGCTTTTTATTAAATGACATCTAGCCCAAATCTTTCTCTTTGTAACTTTTTTTCGTTGCTCAGAGTTCTCCTTTCTAGAACAGGTCTCCTTTCTAGAACCTAGAACAGGCTTGAGCTCCCTTTCACTCAACAATCATTCAAAGACCTGAAGTCAGCTATGGTGGAGGCATCAAGCTCAAATAGAATCAGGGCCAGTAAATCAGATGCAAAGATCTCCGTGGGCTTCAGATTGACTTAGAATATGATATATTAACATTATCTATTTTATATTATATTTTTACTAATAACTAAATATTTCTTAATTTCATTTTAATATGGTTGGTTTGTACTAGATGTGTGGAAGACAAGGTATTTGATAGCTCAGCTCTAGGGTCAGGTCCCACTCTCAGCATAGTCATACGATCTCATTACTGCTGGTGAGGACAGCATTTCATCACTGATTAGCTGTGATTGTTAGAAAGTCCATTTGCTGCTGAACAGAATTCTGCCTTTTCCCTGTAACATCTGCCTATGGTTCCTTGTTCTGTTTTTTGGACCCATACAGAGCAATTCTGCTCCTTGTTCTATATGGTAGCCTTTCAAATATCTGAAGACAGGTGTTATGTTTCCCCCCTCCCTTAAGTCTTTCTTAGATATTCTATTCTAACCATTTCTCATATGGAAGGGTGTCTGGACTCTTCAATAAACTGATCATTCTCCTTCAGATGAAAATTTAGTGTAATCCTATTAGCTCTAAGCCCCTGAAAACAGCAGGGACTCTAGCACTTTTGTATATTTGTGTCCCTAACACATAGCACAGTGTCAGAACTTAGTAGGTGCTTAATAAGTGCTTGGAGAATAATTGATTGATTGAATACCATTCAACAAATATTAGGAGCTGACAATGTGCCACGTACTGTGGTAGGCTCTGGGGACACCAAGTACCAAAGGAAACAGTCCCTGTCCTCAAGTAGCTTACATTCTACTGGGAATATGAAGGGAATCTTCAAGGACCATATCAGGACACTGCCATGAATCCAGGTATGTGTCAGGAGGAACACAGGTCTGACACTTGGAATCAGATACTCGATAGGCTGGACTGAGCCCCATAGAGGACAAAACTTGGGTCTCAAGGGACAAAGAGAGGAAAGGGAGGCATAATGGAAAGAACTCTAGACCCTGCTCTAACTCTTATTAGTCATATGACCATATTTAAGTCAATTGACATTTTTGAGCCTCAATTTCCCCTTCTGTAAAAATGAGAATGATAATCCTTGCATTAGAGTTACCATAAGACTGTGGTAAGGAATTTACTTTGTAGATGCTAATGTTCCTTCATAGGAATGTCAGTTATTTATCCTGTATTTCAAGCCTGATTCTGATCTGAACTTTTATGGGGATCTTTTTCATGACACAGTTCCTATTTCAAGGGCAGATAGGTGGCATAGTGGTTAGAGTGTCAATCCTACAGTCAAGAAGACTCATCTTTCTGAGTTCAAATCTGGCCTCAGACACTCACTAGCTATGTGACTCTGGGCAAGTTGCCTAACCATGTTTGCCTCAGTTCCTCATCTGTAGAATGAGCTGAAGAAGAAAATGGCAAGCCACCCCAGTATCTTTGCTAAGAAAATGCCAAATAGGGTCAGGAAAAAGTTGGACACAACTGAAAATGATTCAACAACTACAATTCTTCACTATACCATGTTCTTTCTTACGGTAGTCCTTCAACTACTTGAAGACACCTATCATAACCTTTTCAGTTTCTCTCTTTTAGGTTCAGGTTAGCCTTGCCAGGTTTCTTCAACTACCTGCCATGGCATGATCTCTAACACTTTCACCTCCTTCTTGCCTTCCTCTGGACGCTATCCAGTTTACCAATTCAATAATTTTTTTAACTTTCAATTTTATTAATCTTTCCTTTGTTTTTTCCCAAGATTTCCATTTTGGTGTTTGATTGGGGATATTTAGTTGGTTCTTTTTCTAGTTTTTTAAATTGCATGCCCAATTCATTGGTCTGCTCTTTTTCTATTTTATTGCTCTAAGTGTTTAGAGATATGAATTTTCTCCTAAGTACTGCTTTGGCTGCATTTTAAAAATTTGGATGTGTTGTCTCATTGTTGTCATTCTCTCAAATGAAATTATTGATTGTTTCTATGATTTGTTTCTTTGACCTACTCATTCTTTAACATTAGGTTATTTAGTTGTTTATTTTAAATCTATCTTTCAATAGCCGTTTATTGAATATTGTTTTTATAGCATTATAATATGAAAAGGATGCATTTATTATTTCTGCTTTTCTGCGACATTTTTATGCCCTAACATATAGCCTTTTTTTTGGAGGGGGGGAAGGCAAGGCAATTGGGGTTAAGCGACTTGCCTAAGGTCACACAGATAAGTAAGTGTGTGAAGTGTCTGAGGTCACATTTGAACTCAGGTCCTCCTGACTCCAGGGCCAGTGCTCTACACACTGTACCACCTAGCTTCCCTGGTGTCATGTACAGCTGAGAAAAAGCTATACACCTTTCAATTCCCATTCAATTTTCTCCAGAGGTCTATCATATCTAACTTTTCTAAAATTCTGTTATTCTCCTTAATTTCTTTCTTATTTATTTTATGTTTAGATTTATCTAGTTCTGAGAGGGGAAAGTTGAGGTTTCCACTAGTATAGTTTTACTGCCTATGTCCTCCTGTAACTCATTTAACTTTTCCTCTAGGAATCTAGATGCTCTGTCATTTGGTGCATATGTCTTTAGCATTGATATTACTTCATTGTCTATGGTACTTTTCAGCAAAACGCAATTTCCCTCCTTATCTCCTTTAATTAAGTCTATTTTTACTTTTGCTTCTTCTAAGGTCATGTTTGCTCTCCTTGCTTATTTTTTTTTTTTACTTCAGCTTAAGCATAATAGATTCTGTTCCAGCCACTTATTTTTACTCTGTGGGTGTGGGTGTTTCTATTTTACGTAAACATAATGCTGAATTCTGGTTTCTAATCCATTCTGCTATCTCCTTCCATTTTATGGGTGAGTTCATCTCATTCACATTGACAGTTATGATTACTCTGTGTATTTCCCTCCATCCTATTTTTTCCTGCTTTTTCCTTCTCTCTATCTCTTCTTGTCCCTCTTCAAACATCTGTTTTGCCTCTGACCACTGCCTCATTTAATCCTCCTTCCCTTCTATTCCCTCCCACCCCCGCTTCTCTTATCCCCTTCCCCTCCTATCTCCTTGTTGGATAAGATAGATTTCTACAGACAATTTTGATCCAATTCTGATAAAAGTGAATTTCCCTTCCGCTATAAAAGCTCTTCTTTACGTGTTTCTTTTATGTGAGATAATTTCCCCATTCATCCTCTTCCTTTCTCCTTCTCCCAGTGCATCCCTCTTTCTTACCCCTTTGTTCTGGTTGAGCTCATCCTATCATAATCAATTAACATCTATGCTCTCTGTCTATGTATACATTTTTTTCTAACTGCCCTAATAATGATAAAATTCTTAGGAGTTACATGTATCATCTTCCCATATAGGATTGTAAACTGCTCAACTATATTAAGTCCCTTATGATTTCTCTTTCATGTTTATCTTTTTATGCTTCCCTTAGGTTTTGTGTTTGAATGTCAAATTTTGTATTCAGTTCTGGTATTTTCATCAGGAATGTTTGAAAATCCTCTATTTCATTAAATACCTATTTCCCCTCTTAAAGATTTTATTCTGTTTAGCTAAGTAAGTTATTCTTGGTTGTAATCTTAGGTCTTTTGACTTTAGAATATCATATTCCAAGCCCTCCACTCCTGTAACATAGAATCTGCTAAATCTTGTGTGATTTTCACTGTAGCTCCATGATATTTGAATTGTTTCTGGCTGCTTGCAAAAATTTCTCCTTGATCTGGGAGCTATGGAATTAGGCTATAATATTCCTGGAAGTTTTCATTTTGGGATTTCTTTCAGGAGGTGATCAGTGGATTCTTTCAATTTCTATTTTATCCTCTGGATCTAAGATATCATGGCAATTTAACTTTATAATTTTTTGAAATAAGATGCTACACTCTTTCTTTTGATTATGACTTTCAAGTAGTCCAATAATTCTTAAATTATCTCCCTTAGGTCTATTTTCTAGGTCAGGTGTTTTTCTGATGAGCTATTTCACCTTTTTTTTTTGTATTTATTCATTCTTTGGATTTGTTTTATTGTTTCTTGCTGTCTTGTGGAGTCCTTAGTTTCCTTCCGCTTGTCCAATTCTAATTTTAAAGTAATTATTTTCTTCAGTGAGCTTTTGTACCTGTTTTTCCATTTGTCCAACGGTACTTCTTAAGGAGGTCTTTTCTTCGGTGCATTTTTGTACCTCTTTTCCCATTTGGCCAATTCTTTTTTTAAAGGTGTTAATTTCTTCAATATTTTTGGTGCTTCTTTTACAAAGCTGTTGATTCTCTTTTCATAATTTTCTTGCATTACTCTCATTTCTTTTCCCAATTTTCCCTTTACTCTCTTGCTTGATTTGTAAAATCTTTTTTTTTCAGTTCTTCCAGGAATTCTCATTGGGCTTGTGTCTAATTCACATTTTTTTCCTATGAAAGCTATTTTTCCTTTGCAGCTGTTTTGACATTATTGTCTTCTTTTGAGTTTATGTCTTGATTTTCCCTATCAGCATAGTAACTTTTTATGGTCAGGTTCTTTTTGTTGTTGTTGTTTGCTCATTTTTCTTGACTAATTCTTGACTTTTAACTTTATGTTAAAGCTGTGCTCTGCTCCAGGGGAGTGGGTGGGGGTGCTGTCTCTAGATTCAGGTTTTTTTGTTTTGTTTTTTTTTTTGTTTGTTTTTTTGCTGTTGTTTTCAGAGTTAGTTCTGGGACCTGTAAGTTTTCAATGCTTCCAAGGTAGTGTGATCTGGAGAGAGGCATGGTCACTGCTTTCCTGGTCTTTACCCAGGAAGATCCTCTGCTCCCCTACAGCCACAAGTGCTGGCATTCCTCTTGGCCCTGGAACTGTGACCAGGCCCCCTGCTTTCCTACAGCTGCAAATACTTGTGCTCCTTTTTGGCCTTGGAGATGGGGACTGTTGCTTCCTTGTGAGTAACCACAAGGACTCTTCTACCCTGAAACTGTGACTAGATCCCTTGCTCTCTTGCAGTTATGAGTGCTAGGACTCTTCCTCAACCTAGAACTGCCACCTGGAATTGAGCATGAGTAATGCAACATGACACTGCACCTAGTACCAGCAAAAGAGTCCATGTAATCTCCTTCTAGCCAATTGTTTGACCCCCTTATGGTCTCTGAGCTGAGAGCTCCTGAAGCATTTGCCATCACTGTGGTAGTCACCTCCTAGACCTGCCACTGGTGCTGCTGCCTCCCCCGCCCTGATGTCACAGACCTCTCCTGCTGTTCTCATAAGTCATCTCGGGCTGGAGAAAGTGTCTCACTCTGACATTTTGTTGGCTCTGTCACTCTAGGATTCAATTTGAGAGTTTTGAAAAAAGTTGTTTAGCGGGGAATGTTGGGAGACTCCAGCAGTGTTGCTGCCTCTACTTTGCCATCTTGGTTCTGCCCGCACTGCCTAGCTTATTATCAATATCCTTTCTAAAATGTTACTCCTAGCCCTGAATACCATCTTCCAGGTAGAGTATCTCCAGGGAAGACAACAGCTATACTAGTATCTCCCTGCTCTTGAGCCCTATGCCTCTCTTAATAAGGATAGTGAGCAGAGCTGTGATTTTTTCACACTGGATAGGGTACTCCCAGGTGAGGAAACCCTCTCTATGAATACAGGCACCTTCTCTGATAGAGAGTTGCCTAGAGCACTGAGTGGATAAGTGAGTTACCTGGGGTCACATGGTCAGAATGTATCAGAGGAGATGGGACTAGAACTCAGACCTGGCTGGCTCTGAGGCTGCTCTCTACCTTCTCTCTGTCTCTCTGTCTCTCTCTCTGTCTCTGTCTCTCTCTGTCTCTGTCTGTCTGCCTGTCTCTCTCTTCTCCTCTCTCTCTCCTCCTCTCTTTTTCTGTGTCACTCTTTTTTCCCTCCCCTTCCCCCATCTTTTTCTATCTATCTCTCTCTGTCTCTCTGTCTCTTTCTCTTTCTCCCCTCCTCCCTCCCTCTCTCTCTTTCTCTCTCTCTCTCTTTCTTCCCCCCCTTTCTCTGTGTCACTCTCTTTTTCCCTCCCCCTCCCTCATCTTTATCTCTGTCTTTCTAGCTGTCTCTGTCTCTCTGTCTCTGTCTCTCTCTCTCTGTCTCTCTCTGTCTCTGTCTCTGTCTCTCTGTCTCTCTCTGTCTCTCTGTCTCTGTCTCTCTGTCTCTGTCTCTCTGTCTCTCTCTCTCTCTCTCTCTCTCTCTCTCTCTCTCTCTCTCTCTTCTGTCATTCTCTCTTAATGAAGTCTAAAAATCACACCAATGTTCTTGGTTGCTATATCACACTATTGACTCATCTTGGGCTCGTAGGGTACAAAAACTCCATTTATTTTTCTGATAAATCTGCTTTTTGGCCAGCCATCTCCCATCTTAAATGTAGAAAGCGTAGCAAACAGCAGAGCTAGGACTCAACAGGAAATTCGCTGCTACAAACTGTTCTTTCCATAGTTTACATCGAAGCATCAAAATAAATTCTCGATTCTCCATAGTCAAGGAAGGGATTTGACCATAGATAATATAAAAGTGGCCTCTTTTTACATTAACAGTGGGTTGTTTTATTCCCCCTACCCCATCCCGGTGAATTTATATATCTTCCTAATTCTGTTTTTTTTTCTTAGCCTAATACTCTTTTAGAGAGGCAGTGAAGCATGGTAAATGCAGAGTTTGCCTCAAAGCCATAATGGACCGGGTTTAGGTCCTGCCACAAAAACATGCTGATCATTTGATCCCAAGAAAGTCACTTAAGCTTTCAGTTCTGTTAGCAACTCTTTAAAAGGATAAATTTCAGAGAAGGTGCCAACCTATACTGGGTAAGGGGAGTTTCTTCATATAGGAGTTCCATAAAATATGAAATCATAGATCTAGTCCATATCCCAATCATGAGGAAAACACTGGGCTTGGAGCCTGAAACACCTGGGTTCAAATCTCACCTTAGATACTTACTATCTGCATGACTCTGGGCAAGTTACTGAACTACCCTGTACCTCAGTTTCTTCATATGTAAAATAAAGGGTTGGATTTGATGACCTCTAAGGCCCCTTGCAATGCTAAATCTGATCCTAAGAAATATATCTTTGAGCACCTACTATGCACAACTGTCATCATTCATCCAACAAATAGTTCTTGAGTGTTTATGGCATTCACAGTGCTGGGCACATTAATTTAAAAAAAATCTCTTGAATTCAAAAAATGGTGAATCTATATACTAGGCTAGAAAGGAGTTTCCTGCAACTGTGAATGTTAACAATCAGCTGAAGGCACCCCAAGGACTTGGGGGCAAAGGTCATATGCTACAAGAATTTAAACAACTAAGTAAACACTTTATGGGGCACTTGTTAACTTAAGCTTTATGTTTATGCTGCCAAAGCAGTTTTAAAAAACGGAACATGGGGCTTTTATCCACCTTGTAATTGGCTATGCATTTCAGCAAAGACAGAAGACCCCAAAGCATCCTTTATAATCAGGTATAAATCAAGGCAAAAGCTCAGTACGGGCTCATTATAGGTTTCCATTTCTGGAGCAGAGAATAAGGAATGAGTTAGAAGTGAGACAGGCAGGGGGCAGGAGGCAGCAGGGAGAAACAGGAAGGAGCCAACAAATTCCCAAGAGAGGAGGGAGAGGGCACAACTCCAATGGTGGTGGGAATGCTTGACACAGAGTCTTTTCTCCAGGTGTCTCTAAGCATTTGGCAAAGCTTTTCTTAGGATGCCGACCAAAGAATCCCATTGGGAATAAATTCCCAAGTGGGAGTTTTCAAATGGGGAAAGTGAGGCAGAGAAGTAAAGAACTCCTTTCAATGAATAGGTTGCTGATAATGGGATTCTGACCTCCTGAGCCTGTAAGTGTGAAGCCAACGTCTTCTCCAAAGGCAGAAGAATACACGGGGGATTTTTGTTGAGAAACGTTTTGGAAATAATTCTTTTTTTCCTCATTCTAGTGCACCCTTAGAATACTGAGACTGGGAGAGAGGAACAGATGAGGGGAGAGAATGTTTTATGTTAAATAGGAGGCTGTTCCCACCCAGAAAGCCTTCACTAACACACATCTGTAAAAAGAGCTGTTGGAGAAGACCTCCAGTGATAAAACCATGTTCCGTGTGCTTATGTCCTCTCCAGCTTCCCTTCAGTGTTTTATGATTTCAGACTCCATCCTGCTCAAACATTTTATATTCTCTGTTCAATCAACTAATAAATCAATTGGCACATAAGGTACATAGCAGCTAGGTGGTACAGTAGAGTCAGGAAGCTGTCTTCCTAACATCAAATCTGGCCTCAGATGCTTCCTAGCCGTGTGACTTTGGGCAAGTCACTTAACCATCTGTAAAATGGGCTGGTGAAGGAAATGGCAAACCACTCCAGTATCTTTGCCAAGAAAACCCCAAATGGAGTCATGATGAGTTGGACATGACTGAAAATGACTCAACAACACATACACTGTGCTAGGTTCTGAAACTGCCCAAAACAAAATTGCAACTTATTCATGAACAAGTATATGCACCATAGATACAAAATGCTCTACAGTTATCCCTTCCATATTGCAGGGGTTAGGGGTACAGCATCCCCACGATCTGGAAGATCTGCATAGAATTTTTGGCCCTCCCTTTGTACCTGAGACAAAGTCTGAATTATTATGATATTAAAAGATTTTTATATTTTTTGATATTATACAATATTGTACATATATTTTATGCATTTCTGAATTTCTAAACTTTTTGTATCACCTGGTGGCCTTCATGAGTCTCCTGCAGCTTCTGCAAAACTCCCCCCAAATTCCCTTTTAATTTCTTATGCTGACCTTCCTCAATAAATAGAAATCATCATTGGGAAAGGCATGATGTGGAAGAGATAATTGTAATGCAAATTTAGGGGAGAAGTAATAGAAGTTGGCATGGGTGGGATCAGGAGAGGCTCCACATAGAAGATGGATCTTGAACGGATTTTTTGATTGAAACAAAACAACCTCCCCCCCCCCAAAAAAAAAGGTTGATGAGAGGTATCATTCCAGGCACAGGGAGATAGTCATTACAAAGATAGAGAGGTGGGAGAAAAAGCAAAAAGGCCAGTTAGACTAGCCCCATAGAGTTCAGGCAGGACGGTTCTATTCTGAGTTGTTAGGGGGGTTCCCCTGCTAGTCTATGTTCCAAAGTCCTTCCTCATCCTGACATTTTATGAATTTATTTTCTCATCTAGCTCTCACTGGTCCCCAAGTCTGTAGTCAGGGAGTGTGTGACTATTAGTAGAAAGTATTCCCATATCCTTCATCTTTAATACATCACCATCAGTTCACTTCCTATCTCTTTTGCCCTCATTGCCAATCAAATGGCCCCGTTTCTCCTCTATTCCTGATTCACTGGGGGTTGATGGGGGTACCAGGGACAGAAGAGAGAGTTCTGCTGCTGGTGGCAATAGGATTGGATATACAGCTGGCCAGGACAGCCCTTCCTGGCAAGGTCTGATGGGTTTCTACTCATGACTGTCCTGCGTTTTTTCTGACACAAGGAGATAAATCATTGAACAAGGATGATTCTTACTGCCATGGGGAGAAAGTGGGCCATCTGGTTGTCATCTTGCTGCTGTGTCAAAAAGTCAGGGAGACAGCAACATCTAGGACTGTCATCCTCAGGATTTTTTGTCCTGTAACATTGAAGCCCAGGCTGCTGCTCTGGAGACCAGTCACGGCATCGCAGAATTTGAGAGTTGGAAGGGACCTTGGACGTTATCTTATCCAACTTCTGCCAGTGAAGGATTCCCTCCCTCTTGGCAAAGGGTCATTTGGCCTTCATTTAGAGACTTTGAGAGACAGCCTAATCTACTTTGGGCAGCTCTAATTGCTAGAGCTTCCCCCATCCCCCATCAACCCTTCCCAAAAGCCCCTGCCCTCTTCATCTCCCAGGCAATCTCCCCATCATGAAGCTGCCAGAACATCTGTAACTCTGTCTGGAGCGCATCTATCCCCTTTCTCCTGTGTTGTTTCTACTTCTGATAATGAAATTTCTGACAACAAAGTGTGTCATTGAGATTGATGTAGTTTCTTTGGAAAGTAAATGGTGGGGATGAGGCCTGCTTGGTGTTTTCTGGCTGGGTTGACTAAGAGTATTGCTTCTGCAGTGAGATCATAGGGTCTCAGATCATAGAATGGGAAGTAAAAGGGACCTCGAAGGCAGCAAGTCCAACCCCCTCCCCCCAAGTCTGGAAATCCCAGGAGAGGTCCTTAGCTCTGACTACCTCCTCCACAGCTTCCTCACCAGCCCCCTAATGCCTCACACCAGAACGTGCCTTGGGCCTAAAGGAACCTCAGCCCTGGGATTGCTCCCCTTCTAGGTGCCTGCCTGTCCCAGACAACTGTTTCAGAAAGGGCTCAGCCATGCTTCCAACAATTTGCCACAGCCTCTATGTCTAGTTCTGGAACCATAAACTTATACCAACCAAACCATTTCTGTCATTGTTCCTGGATGGAAAGTATGAACATATTCCTTTATTGTCCCAATTACTTTCCAGACCAAAGTGCTCCTGCCCTAAGAATGTTGTGACCTTGATTAGAAGAATATAAGGCCCTTGAGGGCAAAGGCTATCTTTGCTTTTATATTTCTATCCCCAGTATTTAGCACAGCATTTAGCACATAGTAAAAGCTTAATAAATGCTTCCTGACTGATTGATTGATTGATTCATTCATATATCTAGTAAGTATGTTGGGGCAGCTAGTTGGTTAGAGTGCCATACCTGAAGTTCGGAAGAATCCTGCTTCTAAGAGTAGGTCTGAGTCCCTCCCATTCAGACTTATCCTATCTGCAGCTCTCTCATCCCACTCAGTCCCGTTCTCAGCCAAGTAGTCAGCATTCCTCAAGGTGGAGGAAAAACTTTAGTTCATACCCTGACTTCGTGCTGACAATAGCTCATTTAGCAAACAGAGAGGATGGATGCCTCTCCAAGTACATGGTGTCCTTAGCCAATAAGTAACTTATTAAGGGAGGAGTCTGGGTCTTTTGGAATGTTAGAGCCAAAAGGTATTTTAGAACCGATAGTATTAGAGACGAGAGGGACTTCAGAATGGCAAATGTTAGATCAAAGGCATTTTAGAAGATAGAATGTCAGAGCCAGAAGTGGTCTTAGAACATAGAATATTAGAGCTGGAGGGACCTTAGAACACCCAGTGTCAGAGATTGTATGATGTAAACCCAGAAAATAGAGATACAAGTAATACAGATGGCAAAAAACTGGCCACACTAAGTCTATGCCCATCAAAACTGGAAAGAAAGAAAAATATTCAGGCTTCCAAAAAGTGATCAGGAACTTGGGTAGGGATATAACCATTCAGTCAGTTGGCATGTTTCTTGGAGTTATCAAATTAGCTTAAAGGAATATGAAAGTCTGATTCTTATCTGTAGTCAGTGTCTGTAAATCCATATCTATCAGTTGCATAAACACAGGCTGTTAGAGCTGGAGAAAACATAGAAAAAAAATGTCACAGTTGGATGGAACCTTGGGACACAGAACATGAAATGTTAAGAGCTGAAAGGGGTTTTAGATACTGAGTCTAATTCCCTCATTTACAAATGGGGAAGCAGGCTAAGAAAGAGAAAGTGACTTACCTAAGACCACACAGCACGTTAGTGGCAGAATTGGGACTAGACCCTTGGAGCTCTGGACTGTCATTAATAGGATAGTTTTAAAATTTCAATTGAGTAAGAAAAATAAGAAAGGCTGTCAGCGGATTTCACCCCTTCTGATATTTATAAATCTCCCTGATTCTTATCCTGGTACCATATTAAATAAGGAGACCCATGATAATAAGCACATGGTCTGTTAGCACTTGAAGCTGGTGAAGTGTTTTTGTATCTATGATCTCATTTTATCCTGCCACCAAAACTGGGGAGTAATTCAGTCTATTATTATGATCTCAATTTTCCAGATAAAGAAATGGAGGTTAGGGGGAAGGAGGTGGGGACTCCTGGGCTGATCCAGCCCCTGGGGGTGAAAGGATCCACCCTAGGCTAGAGGAAACTGAAGCGTTTGCATTAAATCCCCCAGAATGATCATGGGGCTGATTCCCAGCTTTCATCCAGCACATTTTCTGCATAATGAATGAAGCTCCTCACCTGTAGAATTCACACTCATCAGCTGCACAGTTTAAGGCTTTCAATTAGATGCCCATTTCACAGCCTGCTGGCAGGAGCAGGGAGTCATGAGAGCACCTGCAAGATGATGATAATAAATGCCTTCAAAAGTGTGATTCGGGCTATCAGCCTTCAAGTGGAACCTTCCAGTGTCTTCGGCTAAATCAGGTTCAAAGCAACCAATGCCCAATTAAAATACCATCTCTTACGTGAAGCCTTCCTGGATCCTACCACTTCCCAATGTCTTCCTCATTTAATTTCCTAGTTCCTTCTTCTCTGTAGTATTCCTCATATTAGTAATGGGTGGCATAGTTATGGCACTGAATTCCTAGCCTTTAGAGCCAGAAGGGACATCAGAGGCCATCTAACATACCATTTTACAGATGAAGAAAAACAAAAGCTTGGGATACTTTGCCCAAGTGACAAAGTAAGTGAAAGAGCCAGAATTCCAATTTCTGATTTCCCATCTAGCACCCTTCTCACCACACCACACTAGGCAGCAGAAGTTACCAAAGATGACTTACCTACAGGGAGATGCATGGCATGGGTGAGCAGACTCTGAGCATAACCAGTGAAGAACTCTGAAGAGCAGGACTAAATGATGTCATTAAAGGAAGAAGATGCAGTAGTCACATGGCAAGAACAAGGGATAGCAGGTAGAGCCAGAGGGCTCTCCTGGTACCCGATTGATGTTGGGGGAGATGGATGCCAGGGAAAATGTTGGCGATATCCTTCATGGTGAACTTTTGGGAGAATAAAAACAAGTCACCCAGGATGGGCAGGCATGGATGGATTGCTGGTGGTATGTATTGTTGGAAAGAAGTCCGGAATTGGTGAGATCACATATCCACTTGAGGATCTGAGACTTGTACATGAGAAATGATCTAAAATAACAAGCAGGAGATGTACTGTTGAAAAAGGAAGTGGGCCCATTACATAGCAGAGTAAGAAATGGCCACCTTAAAAGCCATACTGGTAAATCTCTAGTATTGTTGGGACACTATGTTTCTTTTGTGATATCATCACAGTTAAACATCAAATGAATCATTTTGATCTGGTTTCCTATGGTACCTTCCCATTTTCCATCTTGATCTCTCCCTTGTGCTTTGATATTTAGGGAATCTCTGTCTCCAAAAGCTATCTCTGGTCCCATACTCCCCTGGTATGCCCCCATTTCTACCTAGCAGGTCAGGGCAATTTTAGCTTTGTATTTATATGTGCACATGTATAGGTGGTTATACATATGTGTATGTGTATATATGCATGTGTGTGTTCCTAGAATTTATGTGGTGCCTTTCCTTCAGAGCTGCTCAAGGAATTTTTATAAAAACAACATTCCACTAGCTCTGTAACTTGGTGTTTCTCAGTGTGGGAGATGGAACTCATTCCTCCCCTCCTTCCCCATTCCTAGGTTAGGTGTAAATGCTGCTTGGACTATGGAGAGTAGATATTAAGACTGTAACTGGGAATGCTTGCACCCAAGTGAAAATTCAGTGTGTGTGTATGTGTGTGAGTTTGTGTGTGGGGGGGGGCGGTGATTGTACAGAGGACAGTCCATCCTGAGTGTAATTGGTTTAGCCCAGGGGTTGGCACAGCTGATGGTCTTCAACTGCCCAACCTCTAGGAGAAGGAAAGACCGGCATACCATGGTAGGAGATAGGACCCTGGGGTTGGCAGCCCAGTGACTGGCAACTGATCAGAATTCTCACCTCAAATCAGAGTTAAGCATTCTGTTCATCTGCTCCCATCACTACAGCTGTGAGGATCTTTCCCCTATGCCCAGTCTCATCCCCAATGGCTAGCAGACTCCTATAAGTTCCAGCTGCCTAAGCATAAAATATCTCCTTCCCAATCCCTATTTCCTGTTCTCTCATCCCATCGATCTCATTTCTAACTTTTCCCATGTCCCACTTTAGTTCTGCTCACCCCTTTCATTGTGCTCTCTGGAATTCCTGTTCTACCATTAACAAACTTCCCTTCATTGTCAACATCTTCCTTTCTCACTCTTTCTATCTACTGGCACTTCCAAAGACCTAATCTCCGCCCCACCCCCCATATCCAGAATCCCTGGCAATCCTTTTTAGTATTGATTGTGCCTTCTCTCATATCCCCTGACACGCTGATGTTGGAAAGGGAGTCAGAATACTCCTTGTTCTCCGTTGCCACTTCCAAATCCTTTTTGTTCCTTCACTAAAAACCATTTCCTCTTTCAGGGTCTATACTTGCCAAATACATCACCCAATTCAGATCCTGATAGCAATTATCGACCAGCCCTGAGGTTATTGTCTTTCCTTTTTCAAAGTGTTCTGTACCTGACTCACAGCCTTCCTCTCTACCCTATTTTCTGTCCCTATACATTTTTGTATCCCTCAAATACCCAAGCCTCTCAGTTCCTAAATCTTCTCAACTTCCACGGTCCCCTTTTTAACTTTACCTTAGCCTCTCAGAAGGTTGGTCACACCCTTAATCTCACCATCAACCCCAAGTGTTTCATGTATATAAGCAAGAATTCTGGAATTTCCTCATCCGACTATAATCCCTCATCACTTTATTTCTCCCTGTTCCTTGCTTCTCCTACATCTGTTCCTTGTCACCGAGACCTCCTGTCCTTCCATTCCTCAGTACTTTCCAAAGTTATCATTCCTATTCTGGCTTCCTATTTTCTCTCGCCTCCATTTCCGGTTTCATCCTTACAGTTAACTAATTCAATATTACGCTATTTTCAAGTCTTGAATTACTTGTGCCCTTGACTTATTGCCTGTTATGCCTTGCCAAGGCTCAACATTGGATTACCCCAATATTACTTTCTTCCATTCCTACTCATGTGAGGCTGAATGGAGCTGGAGGAAATCATGAAGTTCTGCAGACGAAGCTGATGACAAATTTGTTATCTAATCTTAGTTGGGCCCTCACTGCAGCAAGGCAATGCTGTTAATATTCCCTAATTGATATTCTATCCCACTACCCACAGAGACTGTACTAAACTCCTCTTCTCTCTTCATGCTTCCCATCTTATTTCTTCTCAGCTGAGGTCCCTGGACCTCTTTCTCAATTGAGAAAATAGAGGTCCCTCTTTTTCCCTTCTCTGCATGTCACAACTCTTTGACACCATCCTCCATGCTCTACTTTATTCCAGTCTCTGATGAAGAGAAAGCTCTTCTTACCAAGTCTATTCTTTTTATATGTATTGGTTTTTTTAATTTTTAAAATTTAAAACTTAAATACAAAATGAGAAAAGGAAAGAAAAAATATTGTCATGTACACAGCAGATGATAAAAGATGATTCAATATAAAACAGTAAATTTCCATTCCAAGAAAATTTATATAATAAATACTACACATTGTTTTCAAAGTCTCCCAGCTTTTCTTTGCTTCTTTGTTGATTTTCTTTTCTTCTGTGCTGTGCACTTTTTACTTTATTCTTCCCCCTCCTTCTCCCACCCTGAGGAAAGCTACAATTATTTTTTTTGAGGGAGGAAGGCAGGGCAATTGAGGTTAAGTGACTTGTCCAAGGTCACATAGCTATTGTGTCAAGTGTCTGAGGCCGGATTTGAACTCAGGGCCTCCTGACTCTAGGGCTGGTGCTCTACCCAATGTGCCACCTAGCTGCCCTGGAAAGCTACAATTAATTGTGGATATGTGTGTGTGTGTGTGTGTGTGTGTGTATAAATATATTATATAGATACATATATATTATATATACATACATACATGTACATAGATATTCATAAACATACACATATATTCACATATGCACTCATATGCGTATATGTAAGACCATACTATGCTTATTTCCTCCTATCATCTGTTTCTCTGAAGGTGGATAACATCTTTCTCTATAAATCTAAGTCTTTCCTTGTTTTTCTAAATCAACCAGCTTTTCATTTCCTACATCACAGCAATATTCCCACCCATTCACATCCTGTCTGAGAGATTGTCTATGAAAGTTTGTTTTTCCCAGTTTTCTGCATTCCTTCTGTTCTTGGCTATATGGATTTTATTTATGCAAGAAATCTTTAATTTAAAATAATTGAAATTATCCTTTTTACAGCTCAACAATGCTCTCATCTCATAATATAGTTTAAGGTCTGTCTAATACTGCTGAATCTACTTCCTTTACATCTTTTTCCTTTGGTTTCTTTGAAGTTCCTGATCTTTTGCACTTCCGAATGAACTTTGTTATTATTTTTTCCTAACTCAGCAAAATATTTTTTAGTAATTTAATTGGATGACATTGAATAAATAGATTAGTTAGGTAAAATTGTCATTTTAAAAATTATATTGTCTTCAACTACCCATGAAAAACAAATATTACTTTAATTATTTAGATCTGAGTTTATTAGTATAAAAAGTGTTTTATGTTTATGTTCATCTAGTTCCTGTGTCTGTTTTGGTAGGCATATACTCATGTATTTTATACTGTCTCTAGGTATTTTAAATAGACTCTAAAACAATACTGAGTAATATTGCTGACACAGTGTAATTTCTCTATTTTCCCTTTTGATTAAACTTATTTTAACTTTAACTTTGTCTGAAATCATGATTACTATCTTTGCTTTTTTTACACACTGAATTCTACTCCTGCTTTTTATTTTGTCTTTGTGTGTATATCTTATTTTATAATGTTTCCTGAAAGCAACATATTGTTGAATTCGAATTTTTAATCTACTATCCATTTCTGTTTTATGGGTAAATTCATCCCATTCACATTCTAAGCTACAATTACTTGTGTATTTTCCTCCTTCTTATTTTTCCTCACTATCCTTCTCACCCTATTTACCCTATCCCTCCTCACTCCTCTGCTTTACTTCTACCCACTACCTTGCCCTCCCATTCTTTAACCTACCCACCCCTCTGAGTCCCTCCTTTATCCTCTCCCCCCACCCTATCTCCTTGCCCTCTTATTTCTTTCTGAACCTAGAAGACTTTTATACCCCTCTAGATATATATGTTGTTCCCTTTTTTTTTTAACGCATTTCCAATGAGAGTAAGGTTCGAGCACTACCTGCCTTCTTCCCTATCAGCTTCTTCTGTACCAATTCTTCCTTTTATCCCTCATTTGTTTGAACTAATTACTCTTTTTTATCTCTCCCTACAGTTTTATTTTTTAAGAATCACCCCATCATACTCAGCTCAGTCCACACTTTTCTTTCACACTTCCCAAATGATGACAATCGTAAGAGTACTGCTAATGTTTTTGCATATACAAAGTAAACAATTTGGCCTTATTGAGTCCCTTATAGCTGGTCTTTAATGTTTATCTCATATTTCTCCTGAATGTTATATGTCTAATTTCCCCTTAAGTTCTGGATTTTTGTCACAAAAACCTAAAAGTCTTTGAATTTGTTAAATGTCTTTTTCTTTCATTCAGGAATATACTTAAATTTGTTGGGGTTGGTTGTAACCCCAAATCTTTTGCATTATGAAATATAATATTCCAAGACCTATAGTACTTCAATTTAGTAGCTGCTAGGTCTTGTGTAATCCTTACTGTACCTCCATTTTAATTTAACTTTTTTTCTTCTTGCTTCCAATATTTTCTCCTTAACCTGAAAGCTTTGAAACTTGGCTATGATATTCCTGTAAGTTTTCCTCTTGGGATCTCTTTCAGGTGGTGATTGGTGGATTTTTTTCTATTTCTACTTTGCCTTCTTGTTCCAGAACTTCTAGGTCAATTTTCCTTGATAATTTCTTGTAATGTTGTATCAAGATTCTTTTTTTTAAATAGTAATTTTCAGGTAGTCTGACTATTCTTATATTTTTTCTCCTCAATCTGATCTCTAGATCAGTTGTTTTTTTCTGATGAGGTGTTTCACCTTCTCTTTTTTATGTGTTCTCTTGATTCATAGGAGTGCATGGAGTGGTCCAGGTGTACAATGCATACCTATGCCTTGATCTCATCCCATCCTATTTCTTCTATCAGGCTGCCCCATAGTAATAGTGATCTCTCTCTCTCTCTCTCTCTCTCTCTCTCTCTCTCTCTCTCTCTCTCTCTTTCTCCCCTTCTCATATCCATTTCCTACCCCCTTATTGTGCAATTGTGCATGTACTCCAAAAACTGTCCTTGGCATCCTTATCACATTGCTTCCTTTTGGAATCCCTAGGTTCTTTTCAGGCTCAGTTCAAGTGCCACCTTGTACTAGAAGCCTTTCCTGATTCCCCCAATTGTTAAGCTTCTCCCCACCCCCAACACTAAATTGCTTTGTATTTATTCTGAATATATAAATACTCAATGTTCTATATACATGTTATCGCCCTTACCAGTAGAAAATAAGCTTCTTGAGGACAGGAGGTGTTTTACTTTTTGTCTTTGCATCTTTAACACCTAGCACAGTGCCTGGAATATAGTAGATGTTTAGTAAATGCTTATCGAACTTAATTAAATTTTGAATATAGTTTAACTGTCTCATTTTACAGATCAGAAAACTGAGTCTCAGAGAGGTAAATGAAAAGAGAATGGCACAAGGGAAGGCTAAGCACTCAGCCTAACATTAGACATTAATAGGCAGACTTTCAGAGCACACAGTTCCCTCCCCCCACAACTGGCCTGTGAAAAGTCAGTGTTTACAGAATCAGGGAACAGTAAAGCTGGAGGAGACCTTAGACATTACCTTGTTCAGACTCCTCATTCTAGGGATGAGGAAGCTGAGGATCAGAGATGACTTGTCTGAAATCACACACAATAGCGAAGGGCAGAATTGGGATTTGGATAAAGGCCTTCTGAGTCTAAATCCAATATTCTTTCTAACTGTTGTAATCTTTATAGAGCCCCAAAATCTATCCACCTTTATTGAAATTAACCAGTGTCCAACTGATGATGACTAGATAGGATTGGATGCCCCCCCAGAGGGTAACTGGGCATCTCTGAGGTGGCCTTTGATATAATCCACACTTTTTAATATTTTTCTCAGTATGATGGAGGTGGAGGAGACAGAAAGAACAGAGAGCCCAACTCTTTGCTCTCATAACTCTGGGGGCTTCATCTCTTGGCAATTTGTCTGGCCTTTTTGTGGGAGATCGATCAACCCTGAGAAGCATGCATTGGATCTGATTTTGATTTCTCACTCAGCATTAGTCCTTCAGGACCTTTGATATTGCCTAGGATAATAGCTATGTCCCCCAATGATGTATTGAAAGATGACTTTCTTCTTTTCTCTTTTTTAAATCTTTTTTTAAAATTTTGTATCACTTTAATTTCCAAAAATGTCCCTGCCGCCCCCCACCCATTGAACCATTCCTCATAACAAGGATTAAAAAGAGAGGGAAAAAAAGCGGTTCAGCAAAACCAATCAACAAATCCATTGTGTCTCTTTCCTATGCAATGTTGTTCATCCTTCCTTTTCGAAGAGGACCAGTGACATCATGAAGTGATGTCCTGACTCGTGCATGAATTGGACTTGAATGAGGCAGAGTTGCACAGTTGTCAGCCTCTCTCTTCCAGAGTCATCCATGTCCAGTGGCAAGACAAAAGTCAAGATGATGATGATGTCCAGGGATGGAGATGATGACCTTGGCCTCTTTCATGTCTCATCAAGCTCTAAGATCTCCATAGCACCTGCTTCAGCCACCTTCATGGTGACTGGAATATTGTCATCTGCTCATTCCTCCAGGAGAAGTCTTCACATACTTCTCCCTTACTCACCAGCTAGCTTGAGGTCTGTTGGTTCCCCTCTGCCAGACAGCTTACCAGTGTGTGGCTGCTATGCATGCCTTAGCTTTTTGAAGCCACATGTGAGAGTTGGGTGACAGGTGGACACCAAACGTGGATGAGCAGCCCTGTAAAGGGCTTGGAAAGCTCTCACAGCAGCCCTCCCTGAACACCCATAATCTCCCACCTCTGCCAAGAGGGAAGAGAAGGACATTTTGTCAACCCAACTCATCTCTGAAAGATGACTTTCAGTGCTTCTCAATTCCTGTTTTCCATCAAAAGCTTCAGGTTTGATTTGGAATCCAAAGACCTAGGCATAAATTCTGACTACCACTTACATTGCTTCTCTGGGTTTTGGTTTCCTTATCTACAAAATAGAGTGCCAGGTCTGGAGTCAGGAAGACACATCTTCCTGAGTTCAAATCTAGCCTCAGACACTTATTAGCTAAGTGACCCTGGGCAAGTCATTTAACTTTTTTGCCTCAGTTTCCTCATCTGTAAAATGAAATGGAAAAGAAAATGGCAAACCTCTCCAGTATCTCTGCCAACAAAACTCCAAATGGGACCATGAAGAGTCAGAGACGTCTGAGCAATGACAAGTCTACAAAATAAATGTATTGGACTAACAGGCCTCTAAGGCCCCTTCTAGCTGTAACACATAATCATTTGTAAACCTTAATGTGTTATCCAAGTGTCAGCTGTTATCAGCCTTTGGAAAATTCCCTTCTGTGGGATAACTCTCACTCCCACAGCTCCAGGTAAGTGCTAGGCTCCTCTGGTCCTTGCTCTCATACTTTCATGAAACTTTCCCAGACTACTTCCTTCTCCAAATCCTAATTGGTACCTCTAATCTTCACCCCACCATTTAGCTCAGGATTGTGGGTGGTCCATTGCTTTCTCATAATCTTTTCAACAAGATTATCAGCCCCTTTAGGCAGTGAGACTGTTTATAGAATTGGTGTGATATAATGGAAAGAGCCTGGGGTTATGAATCTAGACTCCGGGGTCCTAGGCCCAGCTCTAACCCTAAGTAGCTTCATGATCTTAGGCAAGCCACTTCCTGTTCCGGGCATCTTTGTCCTCATCTATACAGTAAGAGGGTTTGGCTAGATGCTTTCCAAGGTCCTTTTCAGGTCTGACATTTTACATTCTCTCTCCTAGGGCCATCTCTGATACTGGATGACCTTTTCTCTCACATTTCATGTTCCTAGGTGTCTCAGAGAGAGGCAGCCCTTGGTGTAGTGAACAGAGACCCAAGCTGAAAGACAGGATTCCTGGGTTCGAATTCTATTACCCCTGATACATACTGGCTCTGTGACCCTAGGCAAGTAGCTTAACTTCTCAGTGCTTCAAAGAATGTAAGATGCTGTGTGTGTGTGTGTGTGTTTGTGTGTATGTAGCAATCTGCGTTAGTAGAGGAAGTTTACTCCCTGGGAGTCTGCTACACTAATAAAATCATAGGAGCAAAAAAAGAAAGTCCTTTTCAGCTCTAACCTTCTATGTTCAAAGTATTCTAGCTTTCACACTCTGTGTTCTAAGGGTCTCCCCCTCACCTCTGTTCTATATTCTAGCTATTCAATGTGTAACCCACAGCTCAAAGACCATTTGCATAAGACACTCTTCATTCATGGAGATTGGTTGCTCAATGTTTCACTCCTATGTGAGAGTCAGAAAGATCCTAGTCTTTTGGCTTCCAGCTTTGAGAGAAGACATATAGTTGCAGACTCTCTTCAGGTCCCTGAAGGGAGAGAAAGACTTTGGGAAGAAACTGACATAGAAAGGAGCCAGCAACCTCAATCATGTCCTTATCTTCAGTTTATTACACTAGAAACTTTAAGTAATTTCCCTTTTGATGGGATCTGGGATTCTCTCTCTTGGTTGAACTAAGAAAATCTCACCCCCAATGGGAGAGTTCATTCCTTTTGTGTATTGCTGGTCATACATTCTCTTATGTATACTTTCCTCTGATTTCTGTTTTGCTATCAACTTGGATAAATGAGTTTATCAGTTATTTACTACATGTATTCATTGTGGAAATGTCATTTAGTGAAAAGGAGTTAAGCCTGGGATCTTCCTTCCCCATTAAAGCCAGGAGCACAGCTTGAACTTAAAAATTATTTCCCCTAGACTAATAATATTTAAGGGAGAACAGATAGATGTAGCTTTGTTCCCCTTCTCTCTGAGGAGAAAAGAGTGTCCAGCCTCTAGCCCCAACCTTGTGTTTCTCCTTCTGGCTGGAATCAAAGTCCCCCTTGGGGATGGGAGGGTGGAGGAGACTAAAGATATCTATCTTTGCCTCCTTGGGAACCACATTTAAACAGATCCATGTGGACACACATAACTTACATGGACATCTGCATTGGTAGAGGGAGTTTACTCACTGGGAGTTCCCGGTACTAATGAAAGTATAGGAACAAAAAAAAAGAAAGTCCCTCTCAGCTCTGACCTTCTATGTTCAAAGTATTCTACCTTTAACACTGTGTTCTAATACATACACATGCACACAAAACATATTACTAATATTGTATTCCCACCCTTTTTATTTAAGTCATATTTTTTCTTACTTTCTTTGGCCTATACAGAAGTAGTTTTAAGGTCAGTGGGGACCAACCTCATACAAGACAGCTCTGGATTTTGTTGCTCTGTTTTTTGCTAAGCAAATTTGTGTGTGTTAGCATTCCATTTTGAACCTCAACTTTGTGGTTGTTACTACTTGTGCCTGTCCAGGGTTTGCATCCCAGAGGGGAAAGGTTGGGTGAAATGTCCTTGATTGGGGCTGGCCCCAAAGACATACCCAACACTTGCTTCAGCCTGGACCTTGCATCAGAGGTATCTGTTCATAAGGTTTGGGTCGGGGAACCCTCCTAGGCTGAACCAGGGTACTGGCCTCCTGAGTTAACTGAAAGCAGCCATTTGGTCAAAGTCCTTTAAAGACTAGACTAGGGAGAGACAGAATAGGAGTTCCTCTGGGAAACTCCATTTTCTCTTGAAGGAGAAGCACAAAATATGAAAGCTGGAAGGAAACTCTAGCTGGACTCTGTTAGATTGTAAGTTCCTTGAGGTGGTGACTGTTTTGCCTGCCCCCCCATTTTGTATCCCCAGAGCTTAGCACAGTGCCTGACACATAGTAAGTGCTTAATAAACGTTGATGGATTAACTGAACCCGTCCTGAGAAGGAGGAGGAGGAAACCAGTGTACAGAATAGCTAGTAAGTCAGGGGTCAAACCCAGGTTTAAGAACTCCAAGCCACTTGATGTCTTTGAAACTCAGTTTCCTCATATGTAAAATGAGAGAGTCGGACCAGCTGAATTCTGCTATCCTTTCCTTCTCTAAGACTAGGGCTCCTTCTAAAACACCATTAAGACCTAGTAACCACAGGAATTTAGAGGGGCTCAGGCTCCTTGGGAACCACGTAGTCCAAGCCCTCCATTGGAGAGATGACGGTGGGGACCAGAGGGATAAAGGCTAGCTGGCTGTGGGTTGCCTAACGTGGACTACAATCAATTTCTAGGTCGAGTCCAGTGCTCTCTTCACTTAAAAGGGTCCTTCCTTCCAGAGAGAGACTAATAAATAGTAGAAAAGCTGGAGAAGCTCTTGGAGATGTTTTTTTTTCCATGTTATATTTTTAAAAGTGCATAATACTTCCTGCGCCGACTTCACAAGGTCGTTGTGAGGAAAATGCCTTGTAAATCTTCAATTGCTACAGAAATGTGAGTTATTATTATGAGCGATCATTAGCCAAGGCTAGGCAGTGTGGTGTAGTGCATAGAGAACTAGCTTGAGTCCGGAAGACAAGCTTCAAGTTGTCCTTCTCACACGTCCTGCTGAGTGACCCTGAGGTCACTTAACACCCATTTCGCTGCCGAGAAGGTGTAGATCAGCACTGCGGGGTGGGTTCCATGCAATAATGGGCATGACTCAAATATGTGTGTGTATGCACACACCTTCACAATGCATAAAAACACTATATATATACATATTTTATATATATATATATACACACACAACGCAACGCATGTATATGACGCACGCATATATGGCATGTGTGTATGTATGTATATTACCTACTTCAGATAAAAGGGAATGGGAAAGTTTCTCTGGAATTGAAAACAAACAAATCAACCCCAGGGGCGTAGAGCCTCTAGGCCCCCTCTCATCTTCAAGCCTCGTTTTCCCCCGCCTGTCCAGCAGAAGAGGGAGATCCGGTTGGAGAACAGGGGGTTTGGCCACCCGAGAAAGGGCAGGAAGGCCATCTCTAATGGGGAAAAGCAGCAACCCCAATGGAGGGTGTATCGCAAGTCCTATGATGAGGCGCAAGGCAGAAAAGAACCTGGGGCCACTGCCTGTGCTGGGAGATGGATGTTCGGTGGGGAGGGGCATTGGGGAGGGGGATTGGGAAGGAGAGGAGGAGGCTGGGGAGCCGAGGGCTGGCTGGAAGAGGGGAGGGGGCTGGGGAGGGGAGGAGGAGGCTGGGGAGGGGAAGGCTGGCTGGAGGAGGGGAGGGGGCAGTGGCTGGGAGGTGGAGCTGGCTCTCGGGGCCGGCCGGCTGCTGCTGCTCCTGCTGCTGCCGCCGCCGTCTCCGCTGCCGCCGCTGGCCGCAGGCAGCTGGTGTCTCGGGCTCCTCTCTGGCTGCCGAGCAGAGGCAGCAGCAGCCGCTGCGCGGAGCGAGCGAGCCAGAACGGCGGGAGGCGGCGGCCGGGCAGCGCAAGCCCCGGAGAGCCAGTAGCGAGGCGCTGCGCCCGCGCTCCAGCCTTCGCCGCCGCCTTCTCCAGCCTTCTTCCCCCGCGCCCGCTGAGGCCGAGAGCTCCAACCTCAGCTCCAGCCCCAGCTCCGGCGCGAGCCGCCCCGAGCTCCCGGCAAGTTCGGCGGCGGCCCCGGCTGGCTCGTGGGCCCGTCCCTGGGAAAGTTTCCCCTGCGGCGGAGGCGGCTGCGGCGGCTGGAGCACGGGCTCCCGCTCTCCGGCTCCTCCTGCTCCTCCTGCTCCAGCTCTTGTGGCTGCTGCCGCTGCTCGAGGCTCCAGGAGAGGGTAGCGCGCGCCGGGTCGGGTCCGGTCCAGTCCGGGCGCTGCGGGCAGCCCCCGGAGCTGCTTATCGGACTGCAGCCGCCGCTGCGGCCGCTGTGAAAGGTAGGGAGGCGGATGGGCAGGAGGGCAGGCGGGCAGGAGGGCGGCACCGGGCTGCCTCGAGCCCGGGGCCATGCCCATCCACTCCACCGACTGTTTTCGGACACTTTGGGGTACGCGTGTTGGGCTGGGGCTGGTGGCAAGGTCGGGGAAGAGAAGAGGGGGCCCTGGGGAGGGGGTTGGTGGAGGGGGGGGGGTCCTTTTCTCCTCTTCCCTTCTCAGTGCAGCTTGGGCTTTGCTCTGGCCTCCAGGACCGGGAGGCAAGTCCATCCCAAATTAGGTTGTCCAGCACTGCCCCATGTCCCCGCCCCCATTCTCCCACCTCAAGGTCTTTGCCCCGACCCCAGGTTGAGTGTCGGACAGCCTTGCGGGGGACAGGTGCTCTGAGAAGGGGTGGGAGGGGAGCTGAAGGGGGACGCAGAGGAGTGCAATGGAAGGGCAGGTGCATTTTTCGGGGTTCGGTGGCCACGGCCCCTGCGGGGGCGGGGACACGTGTTGGGGGAACAAGCACAGGTACTGATGGGGGGGTGCCTGACGATTCCTGACAGAAGGGGGAGTGCGAGGTGTGTGTGTAGGGGAGGGGGTCAGGGCAGCCCTGGTACAGTGGAGTGCCGCGTACAGTAGAGGGTATCCATCTTAGCTAGGGGAGGGGGGCGCTTAGTGATAGGAGCTCCAACTTTGTTGGGGGCCTGGGAAATAAAAGAGGGCACTGTAGTTGGGGAGGAGAGGGCGGAAAACATACATTTGGCCATCCGAGGCGTGCAGAATTTATTTTGGGTTTAAGGCAGGAGACAGAGAACTCCAGCAGAATGTGGGAAGGGGTCGGAGTGTGTGAGTGACTGTTATTGATAGAGTAGGAAGTCCAGGACAAGGTTACTTTTTAGGAAGGGGCATGGGGAGTCTGGATCTCCTTTGGGGACTGACACGGAGCTTGGGGTAGAAAAACTTCACGGTCAAACCTCTGGGCTGAGAGCCATTATCCGTCCCTGGTCTCCCCACGTGGGGAAAAGAAACTCCCGCGGATACCCCGTAAGCTCTCAGAGATTCTAGGATTCTCTCCGAAAGGCTGAGCTCCGGGCTGATGAGCTCGGAGGCGCCCTCTCTGCCTGAGCCCAGGGAAAAGTAGGGGGAGAGGAAGGAAGGGGACGGATTGGGACTTGGACGAGATTTCCTCCTTAATGCCAGCGTGTGGTGTATCTCTGTCCTCTGTAAAGCGTTTCCAGCTCGCCAGAAGGTTATTCATGAGATGGCTGGGGGGGGGGGGAGGTGGGAGGGGGGAGAGGGAGAGATGGGGCGGGGGATGAGCGAGATGGAGAATCGTAGTGATTATTAAAACCCCTTTGAAACAACTTGGTGTGTAGGCTGTGAGATGGTGAATGAACCTTGCAAGGTTTCTTAAGGTTGGATCTGTTCCCAAATCCTCTGAACCCAGCAATAAAAGTCCCGTTTATCCCAGGCGCCAGGCATCCTTCCTGGGTCTGCTCAGCTCCCAGTCTTTTGTCAGTGGGGTGTCTCGGTGTCTGGCCTTCCCCACTGCTTCCCCCTGGCCCCATTGGGTTAAGTGGCCAGCGGAGTCCAGTAGGGCTTAGGGGGGAGGGGCTGAGGAGGGTGGGAATTTCCTTTCCTGGTTCAGAGTTCTCTGATAGCTCAGGGCCAGTTTTCTGTTGTTTCAAAGCTTAGCAGAATACTGGACACACAGTAAGCCTTAAAAAAATGCTTATTTGTCTGCGTGGCTGCTGATGGTTCCACATCCTCATGTAGTTCAGGGGTAGGAGTACATAAAGGTGAAAGGAGCGTTTCGCAGTTGCTAACCCCAGGCATCTCTAGAAACACATGGGGACCGATAAGGTTGTTCATATAAACTTTTTTTCTTTAGAGTCATCTATCCAATTGGAAACATTTTACTAGCCCCACTGAGATCCTAAAACACGTATCTTGTCATCTTTGTCATTTAAGGGACTGTTTAACATTTAAAAGGCCATTCTTCCCTGGATCTTCCGATTTCTCTCACTTCCCAAACCCCTGTACTTTGCCAGTGAACAGGTCCAAGGCAGCATGGTGTCTTCCTTGTTCCAGGATGGTTTTCTTTTCTCTTTTCTAGATATGTAAACCGATTGCCTAGCTAGTTATCATTCCTTCCTCTGCCCTTTGAACGCTCTTCAGAAGAGGAGGAAATGTGAAACAGTCCCTAAAAGATGGTTAATATTCCTGCGTTTGTTTCAGCCAGCTTCATGTTTTCCTTGGATGCCACCAAAATACTCTACAACAAAAGTTACCATAAAAAAGATTATTTTGAATAGATGAGGAGGAGGGAGGCAGGGAGAGAGAGAGAGAGAGAGAGAGAGAGAGAGAGAGAGAGAGAGAGAGAGAAAGGGGTGGGGAGGAATACATTTTTATACTTATTTAAGACATTCCACTGTACCAGAAAAATAGTGTGGTTTTCACTGACTTTTTTTCTTGTTTCTGTACAATGGGGAAGAGGAACAGTATTGTAGAAGGGTGGTGGCCTGAGAGCCTGCAAACCAGAGAGCTACCAGAAAGCTGATAGCTATTATCTGTTACCTTGTACCTTAGGCTTCTAGAGGTGAAAAGGGTCTTAGGGATCACTTAGTCAAACCTCCACATCTTGCAAATGAGGAAACTGAGTCCCAGAGAGAGGGAGGTAACTTGGGGGAAGCCACAGAGATTTCTGTTCCCTCCAATTTTGGCTTCTAAGGAAGCTTAGTAAAAGTGGAGGAAAAGGGGAGGGCTCCCATGAGATGTTTCTGATGTCTGTGTTTGAGCTCTGGAGCATGATCGAGTAGCATGGAATGTGAGAGCTGGAAGGTCCTTAGAGATTAGCTATGATAACCTCTTTAATGCAGTTCTCTTGTGCTAGTTTGGATTACGGTCATGTGTATTTGTGTTTTGGGATTATAGGACTATAGATTTCCAGCTGGAAGTGACCTTGGACATGGTCTGATACAGTCCCTCATCTGAATTAGAAAATAGACTTGGCATCAAGAAGACCTGGGTTCCAGTTCTGCCCCAGACACTTACTAGTTGTGTAACCCTGCACAAACCATTTATTCTCCAGGGGGCTTCCCTATGTCTTTCCCCTCGGTGCCTAGCTCAGTGTTCCAGCCCCAGAAGGTGCTTAATAAGTAGGGACAATTTCATTCTTTGCATTTTATCTCTGGTGCTTAGCACACAGTAGGTACTTAATAAATGCTTTGTCAATTGATTGCAGGAAAGAAAGAATTGAGTCCAATTCCCTCTTTTGCTGATGAAGAAACTGAGGCTAGGCCATGGTGTGTAGTGGAAAGAGCTCTTTATATAGCAAGAGCCAAAGGACTCGGGTTTTGCTGCTCCTTACATGTGTGACCTTAGGGCAGCTTCTGCCCCTCTCTGGGTCTCACTTTCCTTATCTCTGAAATGAAGGGGGCTTGACAAAATGGGCTCCAAAGTCCCTTCCAGATCTGCATCCAATGTCCTGATACCTGAAATCAAACAGCAAGCTGGGGGCCAAGCCAGGGCTAGGTCTTTCTCCTTGACTCCTAAGCCAAAGTTCTTTCTAGTACATCCCCCCTCAACCCCCAAGCCTCCACCCCAGGCAAACCCCAGGAGGATCCCTGGAAATTTCAACTCTCCTTCTCCCATATCTTCTTTCCCAGCCTCTCTCCATGTCCAGCCTTTCCTTCCCGATTAAAATGATTGGAGTTTTTAATATTCTTTACCTGTCCTGAAGTTAAGATCGCAATGGGTGATTGAAAGACCCCAGTTAATTTCCAGAACCTGAGGTTAATTTGGAGAGGGAGAAGGGAGGCAGCTCCTTAGTTTCTGGAGGATCAGCTCTCAAGAGGAATGGAGACTTACATAAGAGACCAGGAGAGAAGAAGAGAGAGAGTAGGGGACAGAGAATGGAGCTTGAGAGAGGAAGAGAGAAGGAGAAAGGGAGAGGAAAGGGGAGAGACAGAGAGAAGAGAATAGGAGGAGTACTGAGGAGAGAAGAGAGATGAGAGGCAGAGAGGGGAGTGACTTTACTTTTGAGTTTTCTAAGTCCCACAGTCTCAGAATTGGAAGGATCACAGATCTAGAGTTGTAAAGGATCTCAGAGGCTGTCTAATCCAGTGCTTCCTTTTTAGAGTTGAGAAAACAGAGGTCTAAGGAGGGTAAGTGACTTGGCTGAGGTCATACACATAGAATGTGTCAAGATAGGATTTGAAGGTTCTTTGTCTTTATGGCCAGTTTTATTCAAATAGAAATGAATTCCAGAGGGCCACATATTGACTTAGAAAACCACAAACTAACATCATTTATAT
Organism: Trichosurus vulpecula; assembly: GCF_011100635.1. NCBI lineage: Eukaryota > Metazoa > Chordata > Mammalia > Diprotodontia > Phalangeridae > Trichosurus > Trichosurus vulpecula. The sequence goes on from NC_050578.1 coordinate 256,173,534, forward strand.
TTTTTGAATTTTTATTTATTTTATTAAGGATTTCTGGTTCAACAGCCCTTGGGCCAAGAGTTTGATACCTCTTCTCTGTACCATCTCCCTTTCACCTTAGGGTGAGGTGCACCAAAAAGAGCACTGGATGCTGAGATGAGAGACCAGGGTCAAAGCCCCGGTTTCTGGGTCTAAGCCTCAGTTTCCTCGTCTGTACAATGCGTCCAATAATAGTAGCCCTACCTACATCAGGAGATAGATGGATGTGAAGAAAGCGTCCTCTAACTCAGAGATGTTAAATATCTGGCCCCGAACACTCCCAAGCACACCAGAACCAGATTAAAATGTAATGGGGAAAATTTAACAAGATAAATAAAAATATAATAAAACATAGTGTTACATTTTAAAACTAAATCAGTATGTAGCTGAGATCTTTGTGTCATGGTTTAGTGGTCCATTGCTATTGGAGTTTGATACCACTTCTCTAAATGTTGAAGAATGGTAATTACAGTGATGGAGCAGTCTTGTCTCCTATACCCACTAAAAATGTTTATCTTAGACTATAAGCACTTTGAGGGTTCAGACTGTCTCATTAATTTTTGTCTTTGTATTTCCACCACTAGTACCAAGTCTGACACATCGTAGGCCCTCTCTCTTTCCACCTCCCCTTACCTCAGAGTACTTACTGCTCCTCCCTTGGCGTGGGGCCTCAAATGGGGCTTGGGTCAGGAGGACTGCAAGACTGAATTTTCTACTCTCCTTCAGACTGTGGCTAATGGCTGTGACCAGATACCGTTTCTCAGAGAGAATCATTAGTCTCCATGCTTTCAATTGGCCTCCTTCTCTCTTCCCAGCCTGAGCTCCCTACACTGCCCTGCCCTTACCATCTTGGAAGAAGGCAGCTTGCGTGATTGAGATGCAGGTTTGGGTGACATTGCCCTTCCTCCTAGCAACACCAATCCTAAGGAACTGAGCTCCTGGAACGATTTGGACTATGGTGACTCAAGAAACTCAGTAGCATTGGTTCAGCCTCAGCTGGGATGTGGTTCCAGATAAGCTGAGTGTGGTTTGAAAAGTACCTACAGAATCTGAACTCAGGTTTTCCTGAATCCAAAGTCTAGCTCATGCCCCACTGCACCACCTGGTGGTAATGTGATGCACTGTGAGTATCCTCATAAGCATCGTATATGTTTATATGTATCTTGTGAGAAGGATGGATGGCGGATAGACATCAAGTGATTTACCAGTACCAAGGATATATTCAAGGCTGTGTGTGTGTGTGTGTGTGTGTGTGTGTGTGTGTGAAGAGGTGCACAGAATGGTGGGCACCATTCAAGGGCACCATTCACCATTCTCCCCTTTCCTCTTACACATATGGAAATAGTCATAATATTTATATGGTGCTTACTATGTGCCAGACACAATACTAAGTGCTTTACAATTGTTATCTCATTTGACCACTATAACAGCCCTGGGTATTCCCATTTTACAGAAGAGAAAACGGAGGCAGAAAGAGGTTAATTGACTTACCTAGAGTCATACAGCTAGAGAAAATGTAGGGATGGCTTTGAACTCATGTCTTCTTGACTCCAGGCCAAGTACTCCACCCAATGATCCACCAGCCACCTCTTAGGGGGGGATCATGGATGTACTGAAGCATAAGTATGCACCCTGCCACAAAGACCAGGGTAAAGGATCACAGAGAATGAATAAGTTAGTAAATGTCTTTCTTCAGAGGCACTTAGGTGGTAAAATGGATAGAGTACTGGGCTTGGAGTCAAGAAGATCTGAGTGCAAATCCAGCTTCCTACACTTATTAGCTGTGAGACCCTGGGCAAGTTACTTAACCTGCCTCAGTTTCATCAGATGTAAAATGAAAATGATACCAGCATCTACCTCCTACAGTTGCAGTGGGGATGGAATTAGATAAGGTTTGCACCATGCTTTGCAAATCTTAAATATGTATATAAATGCTGGCTCTTATTATTATGTCTTGACCACACATGTGTGTGTATGCTGTCTTTATGTCTTATGACTAGACTGGAAAATCCTTGAGGGCAAAGAATGTGTCTCCTTGGTCATGGCACCCAGAACATGGTGGTTGGTCAATAAGCATCTCTTGCATGTTAAGGGAACAAACTGGCTTCTTTTGGGTGGGGGAGAGGAGTAAGATGAATCCCATTTCTCTTTGTTTTCTCTCCCCCTCCCCCTCAGGCCTCCTTGTAGGATTCTTGCAGAGTTAAAATATTATGACTATCCTTCTGGTAGCCCCTTCACTCATGGCAGGGAGCCTAATTTGACGTCATTGACAAAAAGCCCTCATTTCTGGCACTTGGCGGATGACATTTCATCAACCAGTGTAGGCCTGTTCCTTCCCCCTCTTATTTTCCCAAACCATAGTGCAAAGACCATATGTGCAGATAATGAGTTTAAGCTGATAAACAACTCACAGATTTACCCAAATAAAGACCTTTCTTCCTAGAAGCCACAGGCAACTTGAAAAGTATTTGTCTGGTTCCCCTGGTGATTGCACTCCACTGTATTTTTGTGTGCTTTTCTCAGCCTGTAGGAGAATTCCAACTTACTCGCTGTGTGACTTTGGACCAGTCTCTGTCTCTCTCTGACCTCTTTAAAATGAGGGAATTTGATGAGATGGTCTCTAAAGTGTCCTCTGGTTCGACAATTTAATTTCTAAGCAATACGATCACAGATTTAGAATGCAAAGGCCATCTGGTCTAGCCCCTTCTTTTTCTGGGGGAGGAATTAAGGCCTAGGGAGGTTCATTGAATTGCCTGAGATCACACAGACAACAGAGTTAGGATTTGAACCCAGGGCTTCAAATCCAAAAACTCTTCCCACTATCCTACACTGCCTATAACCCTATGAAATATATTCAATGAGGTTTCAAAGATTAGCTGTTGTAGCCTGGGAGGCATGGGAAGACTGGAGGGCTGGTGTATCTTGTGGGGCTGACTCCCTAGCCAGAGCAGGGGCCTTTCTGCCTCCAGGGATTCTCCCCCTATCTGAATTCAATTTGAAGCTGGAGTGGGGGTAGGGGGCAGGGAGGGGCTCTGAGAGGTTGTGGGTATTAAGCTCCACCTGTCCGGCTTATACCAAAGCACTCTAAGGTTCACAGCCCATCAACCAACATTTCTCCAATGCTACCCAGGTGCCATCCACTGCGATCTCTGACTTCAAAGTACTTACTTTCTACTGGTGGAAAACAGAAGTAGGGACACACACTGTGCAGAGTAGATCCAGATCCACTTCACATTATTGACTCAGAGCTCTCCAGCTTTACAGGTGAGGGCACTGCGGCAAAGGGGAGACACTGACCCCAGAGCCTTGCCTGAGTTCCCACAGAAAGTTCCAGAGGAGCTGGGATTCTTCCCACTTACCGCCCATGCTGCCCCTCCCCAGCTCTGGGAGGGAAGCAGTGCAAATGTCTTTCTTTTTTCCCGAGCCTGTGATTTCATGGGTGTAGGGAGCTGTCCTAACACAGATGGACACCTACTTTTCCCTCTTGAGCAGCGGCATAGTCACCATCCCAAGGTCACTTGGCTAATGTGTTTCAGAAGCAGATCTTGAACCATCATGATACCATCTCTTCTCCCTACACCACACAATCAGAGCATCATCATTCCCATTTCATGGATGGGGTGACTGAGGGTCAATAGTGAAGTCACACAGCTAGTAAGTGTCAGGGCTGAGATGAATCATGTGTGATCCAGGTGACTCCCAGGACAGTTACCCCTGTGATTTACTACTGAGCATTTCCAGGTCGATTTTTGTTCCCCATCTTCTAATGTCCCAGCTCTCCAGAATCTCTTTTTGACTCCCTAGCCCATGTTAGTAGAGGGGCTCTGTTTTCTCTTTTCACTCTTCAGGGCAGGGGAGGACATTCCGTTTCTCCATTTGGGGCTTGTTGCCAGGAAAGGGTCATCTCACAAGGAACCACTAGTTTATTGAAGTTGACTGTTGGGAGAAATCTTCCCAGATCTAGAATCCCATGTGTTGGTCCCCCATCTCCCATACCCCACCCCACCCCCCTTATTTTCAAAGTCCCTAGTTTTGCATCAGCCTTCTGGCTGGGTTTCCAAGTGGGAGAAGGAACTTCGGGCCCCTAATGATTTCAGAATGAGGGGCGGGGATGGATGTTAGGAGGGACAGAGTTTTAGGCACTCATGCTGAAAGCTCCAGGAATTCAGGCCAAAACTAAATTGTTTGGGAAGTGCTGTTCATTCTGACTTTTTTGGTCTCCCCCCTCCCCAACCCAGAACTACACATGTTGAAAATTACAAATCTGAATTATCCTTTAGTAAGGGAATTCAGAAATAGGAAAAGCCTGTCCTTGGCCAGCTCTCTTTGCCCAACGTGGCATAATAAAGAATGCTGGATTTGGAGTTGGGAAGGACTCGGTTTGAATCCCACGGCCCGACACTAGCTGTGTGACTATAGGCAAGCTCCTTAACCTTTCTGCCTGTGAGATGGAGGTAATCATACCCGAAATACCGGAACCATAGTTATGAGCATCAGCCGATCAACTAGCCTTTCTTAAGCCCCAGGGCCCAAGGCTGTAATGTTTATGACTAAATGCTCCGAAAACTTTAAAGCGTTGTGTAAACGTTAGTTATTACTAATAAAATATTCATTTGAGGGTGGAGCCATAGAGCCGGGGATTTCATTGGTATCAGAAATTCCTTGTAAGGATGATCCCTACAAGTCTATGAAACTTACAATCTTGGAAAGTTGCCTGAGGGCACTAAGATTCGGGGGCGTGGCCAGGGACACAGCAGTTCTGGGATACAAGCAGGACTTGAGTCCCGAGCTTTCTGCTTTGGAAGATAGCCCTCCATCCGTCCTCTCCACAATATTACTATTATTAAGTTTGATAGTATATTTATTTTCCCCCCAAGTTACATGTCAGTCAACATCATTATTATTTATATAATGTAATTATGATGATATGCAGGCTAAACGTAGGGCTACCTATGACTTGGCTAAGTTCAGTTCTCTTGGACTTAGGTATGAATTATCCACATCCTCATGTCTCAGATCTTAAAAAGTAGCACTTTATTGATATGTCTTGTTTTTGCATTGTCTATATTTCCTTGAGCATCCTCTTCCTCTTCCAGAGAGCCATCCTTTATAAAAAAGAGAGGGAGAGAGGGAGAGGGAGAGAAGAAGGAGGAGGAGGAGGAGGAGGAGAGAGAAGAGAGAAAAAAGAGGAGAAAGAAAGAGGAGTGAGAATGAGAGAGGGAGAGAAAACAGAAGGAGAGAAAAGAGAAGAGAGAAAAAAAGAGAGGAGAAGAGAGGAGAGGGGGAAAGAGAGAGAGGAGAAAAAAGAAAATTCAATTAAAGCAATCAACAAATTTTTTAAAAATCCAACATTATATGGAATATTTGGGTTGGAGAGGTGTCTCCTCATATCCTTTCTTTGGGGCCAAGTTTGAGTCTTTAGAACTGGAAAAGGAATCTTCTTGTCTCACCCCCTCATTTTTAGAGGAGAAACTTGAGACTCAGAGGTCAGTGGGACTTCCCCTAGAGTATACAGATAGTTGGAAAACTAGCCCTACAAGCGAGGACACTTGTAGCCTCAACGTGGTCCAGTGGAAAGAATGCTGGGTTTGGAGTCACAACACAAGTTCAAATCTTGGCTGAGATGCTCACTACCTGCGTGACCTGGGGCAAATCCTTTTACTTTTCTGGCTTTGGTTTCCTTGTCTGTAAATGTAGGGAGTTGGCCTTGGCCTCTAAGGTCCCATCCAGTTTTGAATCCATGATCTTGGTATCTGAGGTTTCCCAGGGTGGAATTCCCCAGGGGATGAAGTGCCTCAGCTTGGCAAGGGAACAATGGAAGCCAGGCCCTGAAAAGTTCCTGAAAAAGTGAAAAAGCTCACCTGTGGGTTGACTCCATCTAGGATGGTAATTGATCGGGTTCTCCAATTCCAAGTTGCCCTTAGGGCTATGGTTCTGTAATAAGCCATTGCGGTTTCCATTTGAAATGGGAGAGGAATTTAGAACCTCGGGCCCCTCAAATCCTAATTATCTAATTACTACTTAGTTCTTGTGGAGGAAATCTTCCTTGCCTCCCTGGCCCCTCCTTTGTTTCCCCTCCTAGGCTACAGGTTTGCTAGGGGAGGACAGACTGTGGCAAACACTCTCTGGCCAGCTGGTTAAGCTGGCCAGCCTGCCCGATCGAGCAAATTCCCACCTCCTGGTTCCTGACATTAATCGTCAGTCCTCCAGTGGCACCAGACGGAGACGTCAGCCATGCTGAAAATGCATTATGGAGCTGCTGTGGCCACAGCTCTTGAGCCTGCTTGTAGGGGGAGGCTCTAACGTCAAAACAGAGACTAAGCAAATGTTTGTCAGAATAAATCCCAGAAGGCTCAGAGGAGAGAAGCTTCCTGAAAAGGGAAGACATTGGAACTGAGGGGAAAGCCCAGCTGGGTGGGCCGTAGGGAGGGCTGCACCACTGACCTAGGGCAGGGAGGGCCTGGAAACGGTGCTTGTTGTCTTCCTCCTTGAGGCTGGGAATGAAGGGAAGCAAAGCCCTTCCAGGTTGGGATGCATTCATCTCAACTCTATGTGATCTTGTGTGACTGACCCATCCTTCCGGCTATGAAGTCACCCATTATTTGTTCCTTGTTGGATTGGAAACAGCATAATTATAACATTCCCCTAGGGAATGGAGGGATGCAGTCTCCAGGCATAATTGTAGCCAAGCCAGACAGGGACAGAGAGAGATGGAGAGGAGGGAGAGAGAGAGGTGGGGAGGAGGAGAGAAGGAGAGGAGAGGAAGAGGGAGAGAAGAAGAGAGGGAGAGGGAGAGGGAGATGGAGAGCGGGAGCGTACCTTCTGGACATCCCTCAGGATGGTTTGGTTGGGCACATCCAAGCTCTCTGATCTCCACAGGCTAATGAGAATAACAACACCTGAGGCTGCTAGTGTGCTCTCACATTGGCACTGTTTCATAAATATTATCTCATGTGAGATTTCCCACAGCCTGGTGAATTAGGTGCTGTAGATGCTGCCCCCATTTTTCACACATGAAGAAACCAAGGTTTAGAAAGGTATCCCCAATTTTAAGGTTAAAAGGGATTTCCTCACCCTTGTCCTCCTGTCCCCCAACAAGGGAACCCACACAGCTCCGGTGATATGAATCAGAGCTGGGATTTCCCATATCACTGAAGTTCAGAGTGGGAAGGGAGCCACCTGCACAATCAGTACTTGAACAGGTATCCCCACTAGAACAGCTAAGGAGTGATCCCTTGGCCTCTGCTTAGAGACCTCCTATGGGGAGGAATCCATTAGATTAGGAGCTCCCTGAGGGCAGTCTTTGTATCCTTAGGACCCAGTATACAGAAGGCACTTAATAAATGCTTATAGAATGACTGACTGCATCCACCAGGATCCTGAGGATGCCCACTCCATGTGGACAGGGCTCTAATGGTTAGGAAGATTTGGTGGGAATTAAGCCTGAATCGACCTCTTTGCAATTTCCACCTGTTGTTAGGGATTCTGCTCACTGGGACAGTTCCATTCACTCCTGTAAGCAGAGGCTCTTCAAGGCCTTCAAATGTCTGAAGACAACAGTTATAGTCATTCCCCTCCCCTCCTTCTCTAGCCTAAATACCTGAAGTTCTTTGGATTCCAGGCCTTTCCCCATCCTTGCTACCCATCTCTTGATAGATGCAACCTTATCAAAGTCCTCCCTACCTGTGATGCCCAGAACTGAACCCAATGCTTTGGATGTGGTCTGTCTAAGACCCAGGGTAGCAGGGGTGACCACTGCTTGATTCCTGGATGCAGGGCCTCTCTCAAGGCAGCCTGAGGTTGCAGAGGAAATAGCAAACCAGCCTAGTATCTCTACCAAGAAAACCCCAAATGGGACCATGAAGAGTTGCACACGACTGAAAAATGACTCCCTCCTGGAGTTATTCGGAGGATAAAAAATGAGATGATATTTTAAAGTGCTTTGCAGACCTTAAGGAGGTTTATATATGTTAGCTATTTTAGCGATCGTTCGCACTTGCTTCCATTCCTCTGCTTGGTTCTACTTCCTCCACGTGGCTCTCACTGTTCCTTCCTCTCTGCCTGGGCAATGTTTGGAGCAAGACCTATCTACCACTTTTCCAAGGGAGGCCTCTCCAGGCTCCGGTCCCCTGCTCTCTTCGTTGGAAATCACCTTGGTTGAAATGGACTTTTCTCATTTGATATTTATTCTGGTTTTACTTCATAATTGAGCACTGCAGGGGCTTTGGAGAGGCAGGTGGAAAGGCCAGGTCTTTTAGGAGCATGTGACCAGCTCTACTGCTTTGGGGGGAGCAGCTGAGGGGACCTAATGGGCCTACTTCAGTATCTCACTCCTTGGGAGGTGAAAATCGGGTGGGGGAATAGGGGGAGAGAGGGAAAAGAGAAAATTGGGTGGGGATGGGGTGGAGCTGGATGGCTCTTGAGCAGAGACTCTCAAACTTGGGTCCATGGTTAGATTTCATGGCGTCTGGGATCTTAGATGGAAAACAAATTACAACTTAATTTTTATTAACCTCTAGCTGAAGTTAGCATTTCTTGGAATTATTCTGTTCACTTCAATAAACATCTACTAAGTGCTAACTCTGTGCCAGGCTCTGGGCTAAGTGCTGGGGATACAATTAAGAAAAAGAAAGACAATCCCTGCCCTCCAGGAGCTTACAATTGAACGAAAGAAAATAACCCACACAAAAGGAAATTGCAGAGGGAGAGGGAGGGCCACAAACTTTGTGAGAAGAAGGCCCTGGGCTTCACCAGGCTGCCCAAACTGCATGTGACACAGAAACGGTGAGGAAGCTCTGGATATAGAAGGAAAGGCTGTGCCGGAGGGTGGAGCGATCACTTAGCAGCACTGCAAAGTTCTGCCCGTCCTCTTCCTGCTGGAAGCCCAGGGACATCTGTTGTGGTCTGCGCATGACTGATGATTCAAATAAAACTCATAAGCCACAGAAGAAGCCTTCTCTGAGGCTTCTGCTCCGTAAAAGAGCAAGCATTTGCTTTTGGGGTGGAAGCCAGCTCCTACCTTGAGCAACTCAATGCATGAATCACATGAATAACAATTTATGAATAGAAAGCATTTATACAATACCTACTCTATGCCGCAGTAGGCTAACCACCTGACCAATATTAACTCGTCTGATCCTCATGACCGCCCTAGGAGGTGGGTGCTATCACTATTCTCATTTGATTGTTGAGGAAACTGAGACGGATAGGGTTAAGTGACTTGCCCAGGGTCACACAATTAGTAAGTGCCTGAGGCCGGCTTTGAACTCAGCTTTTCTTGACTCCAGGCCCAGCACTCTCCCTATTTCACTACCCAGTCTTTATAGCTGTCTCCTACCCTCTCTCCATTCTGTCTCATTTGGTGATCTCATCAGCTTGCAGGGGGTTCGATCATCCTCTCTCTGCACATGATTCCCAGATCTGTCTATCTAAACCTCCTCTCTTTCTCTCTGGAGCTCCCATCCAGAGTTATGAACCAGCCACTTCATTGGGCATTTCTAAATAAATATCCCAGAGGCACCTCCAATTCAACATATCAGAAACAGAACTCATCATCTTCCCTGACCCTCCTCCCTTCACCTGCCTGTCTTCTGGGGAGCATCTGATCGTGTGACCTCCACGGTCACCCCCAGTTTTGAGATTTGGTGAGTCTTTGCCCATGGGATTAGAAGAAGGAGACCGGGGCTCTCATATCAGTCTTGCCTGCTAACTCTTGTGTGATCCTGGTCTCACTTCACTCCCATGGGCCTCATTTTTCCCCTCCATAAAATGGCAAGGGTTAGGGGGGATGGTGGGGGAGAGGGGCATTGAACAGATCTCTGAGGAGCCCAGCAATCCCAGCAACAATCTTGACCCAGTGAGTATTGAAAGGGCCAAGGGGAGCTCAAGAATTGGCATCCAAGAGACCTTCTCTGCTTCTTCCCTCCACCAGACCTAAGTTTGTTGTTGCACATGAAGCTAAGAAGCACTCAAGGCAGGGTGGTGCAATGCATGGAGCTGGGACCTCAGAGTCAGAAATGCCTGGGTTTGAGTTGTCTCTTCATTTACTGTATGGTTTGGGGCAAGTCAGTCAACCTCCACCTCATCATCTGTGAAATGGATGAGTTGTGCTTGGCTCCCACTAATATTCCTTCCAGCTTTGCATTTTTGATAGCTCAGTCCATTTTTTTCCAAGGGACTTGGGGGTATATTCATTAATTAGGTGCTCTCTTAATGAACTGTCTCCTGAGCCATAATTAGTATAGAGAGAATGGGGCTGTGCCCTGGTCTATGAACAAGCATTTATTGGGGCTTCCTACATACTAGGCTAGGTGGTGCAGTGGATAGAGCACCAGGCCTGGAGTCAGGAAGACTACTGATCTTCCTGAGTTCAAATCTGGCATCAGATATTTATTATGTGACCCTGGGCAAGTCATTTAACCCTGTTTGCCTCAGTTTTCTCATCTGTAAAATGAACTGGACAAGGAAATAGCAAACCAGTTCAGTATCTGCCAAGAAAACCCCTAATGGGGTCACGAAGAGTCAGACATGACTGAAAAGACTGAACAACACATGCTAGGCACTTTGCAGCATACTAGGAAGGGCAGAAACACTGTCCTGGCCTTTGAGGAGCACACAGGACAATAGGGGAAAAGATGTGTAAGTAATAAGTTAAATACAAGATATATACAGATCACCTGGAAGGTGATCTGAGGGAGGAAAGCACAAGGAGTTAGAAGCCTGGGAAGGGTCTCCTGCAGAAGGTAGGATTTGAGGTGAGTCTGGAGGGAAACCTGGGAAGTCGGGAGGCATTGATGGAGAGGGAGAGCATTCCAGGCATGGGGAATGGCCTGTGAATATGCCTGGACATGGCAGATGAAAGCAGGCTTAGAGGAACTAAGTAAACTGATTAAGTACTCCAGTCTAGCTAGATTATTAAAAAAAGAAAAGTCGTGTGAGAAAATGAGAAAGGGAGGAAGGGGCCAGGTAATGAAGAGATTTAAAGTACATTTGATCCTAGAGCTCTTAGGGAGCAACTGATTGACTGGGCATAGGGGGAGGGTGACATGGCTACAAATTAGGCTAGAAAGCTCACCTTGGCAGCTGAGTGGATGCCCTAGGCTGCCATCATTCCAGGTCATGGACTTCTGTGACATCCCTCCCTCCCCCACACCTTATGCTCCTCTGCCAGACTGTACCACTGTGGGATACTTCCATCTCTGGGCCACTCCACCAGGATCCTGTCACCAGGGTGCCCTTCTCCTGAATCTACCCAGATCCTCTTTGTCTCTTTGCCATTCTCTTGTCCCAGGTGAAAACATTTTCACTTACAGCCCTGGTTCTCCTCTGCAACGTCAAGGCCTTCCCTCCCAGTCCCTTTACTTGGCTTTAGTATCACCCGGGACACTGGGAATAAAGCAGAATCCTTTGGCTCACCCATGCCCCCTGTTTCTCTGCTGATGAAAAGCCAGCGGCACTCCTAAAGTGTGATAGCACGGCTTCCTCAACTACCGAAGATGTGTCTGGGGAAATGTATGACCTCTTCCTCTCCCCCCAAAAAAGCCTAGAAGATCAGAGCCAGAAGGGACCTTGGAGATCATTGAACTGTTTTACAGGTGAGAAAACCAAGGCCCAGAGAGGGCTTTTTTCTTGCCTGTGCTCACACAGCAAGTGATCCGCACAGTAGCTGGACCGAAGACTGAGGCCCCTTAGCCCCCAGCCTCAGTGGGCTTGCCTGTGTGCACACTGCCCATAGGATTCTGGAAGGGGAATTGCTAACATGGTAGAGTGATTGAGGAACTGAAACTGTTAGCCAGAAGGAACTGGGCGGCTTTTTTTTTTCTTTCTTATGATTGTTTTTGGGAGTTTTCCATGAAGTGTCAGCAACTCCTTAAAAATGATCATATTTTAACTGGTGAGATATTTTAAAACCTTTTGTTTGTGTGTGTTTTCTTCCTCCCCCTCTACTATGGAGAGGCTGGTGTGTGAGATGCTTTGAAGTAAAATCCCCTTCTCATTGCTCAGGTCCCAAGCCCAGAAAGCAGGAGACCATGTGAGGCCCCAATCCTGCTCAAGTCTCCACAGTGCTCATGGTGGTTTCTCCAGAGATCTCACCTGTCCAGGGAGAGATCCTGGAAGGCCAGGAGAGGCTCCTTCCTTTCCCTAAGGATGCCTGTGGAGGGAACCCAGACTTCTCAGGTTCCAGGACTCCTTCCTAGATGGGTTTGCATCCTGGCAGCAGGGACAGCCATGGCCCAGTCTTGGAGAGTGCACCCTGGGAAAGAAGATTTTCCTGGAGCTAGGCCTCCAAAGAGGAAGGCGACCACCCCCAGGGCTGGGCCTCATTATTTCTTTTCCTTTCTCAGGCTTAGCTTTGTCTTTATAGTCTTCCTTTTAATAATAATAGAGGAGATGTCATTAAGGAAAACAAAACAAAACAGAACAAAAAAGCCTCCTAACAACTGGAACAATCCAAAAGTGGAATGTCCTGCCTTGAGATGTGGTAACATCAATAAAGGTTAAATTCATATCATGCTTTATGGCTTGCCAAGGACTTTAGGCAGCTAGGAGGCACCATGATGCATAGAGTGTCAGGCCTGGAGTGAGGACAATTCATGAGTTCAAATCTAGCCTCAGACACTTACTAGCTCTGTGACCTTGGGCAAGTTGCTTAGCCCTGTTTGCCTCAGTTTCCTCATCTGTAAAAGGAGCTGGAGAAGGAAGTGGCAAACTGCTCCAGTATCTCTGCCAAGAAAACTCCAAATGGGGTCAAGAAGAGTCGGACATGACTGAAAAATGGCTGAACAAGAACTTTTGTTTGATAGTTTGATAGTGGGGCCACCATGACAATAGACTGTGATATGGAAGCTGAGAAAACAGAGAGGCCCCCCCATCCCTAGAAACTGTGGGTATCAGAGCTGGAAGGCACCTTAAACATGGAGTCTGGCCCCTTGACTTGCCCCTAGGTCACACAGCTAGTCTGAGCCTTGTGTGGGATGCCAACTCAGGTGTTCCTGACTCATCCACTACTATACCAATCGCCTTAAATAGAAGTCCCAAGTGTTAGGGATGTTTGGTGGGTTGGATTGCATCAGAGGGAGGATTCTTGTTCAGGTCTGCATAGGACTCAGTGGCCTCTGGAGTTTATTCCTACTCTGAGGTATAGCTCATTGCTTTTGGACCTGGAAAGGTCCTAAGAGGGTCAGCAAATCTAACCCCCTAATATTATAGACCAGGAAACTGAGGTCCGGGGGGAGGAAGTGATTTGCCCAAAGTTCCACCAGTAGGAAATAGCAGAGCCTGGATTTGAACCCAGGCTGTTTGCCTTCCGATCCGTTATCCTTTTTGCTATATACCATGATGCTCTGTGGAGCTAGTGAGTGTCAGAGCCAGATCTCCCGAGCCTTGTCTCTGGGCCTCTTCTTACCGAACTGCTTCCGTTCTACCAGCATTCATCTCCACAGCTGCTCCACAGTGGAGAGGAAGCACTTGGAGAGTCCAGAGCCAGAGGGGCCCTTTGTGTTCAGGAGGACAAAAGTGGCTTTGGCTCAGCGCCAGAATCAAGGCTCTCTCCCCAGGGCTTCTCCAAGGGAATGGCCCAGGACGGGCACAGCCACATCAGAAATGGATATTATTCTCACTGACCTCAAATTCCACATGAGCAAAAAGGATCACTAATAACCCACTTGCTGCCTCTGGGAACACAGTGTCTCTGTCTCTGGCCTCAGAGCTGGGCGCCGCTCCCTTGACCTTTGTCTCCCCCTGCCCCATCCCTCTTGGGCTTCTGCAAATGTCTGCTTGACTCTTTCATCCCATTAGGGCTGGGGCCATCCAGATGGCTTGTGACCTTGGGAAAAGGGGGCCTGGGGAGGGCCTCGAGCAAGGACCTTTGAAGATAGGAGTCGGGTTTGATAGAGGGGGTCAGGACTCAGGGATGAGTCTACTGTCCAAAGCGTGTGTGTGCCGGACAACCGGCCAACAGACTTTTAATTCTGTTTTCCTTTTTTTCACAAAGCTCACATTTTTTTTTATCACTTTCTGATATTTTCCTTACACCCTTGTGAGCTAAACCATGAGACTCGTCATCTATATGAAGGAACGGAGGCTCAGAAAGTGGAATGACTTGCCCAGGGTCAAAAGGATAGGCTAGAGATAGGACCTCCCAATGCAGGCTGACACCTTCTCTACCACATAGAATCTTTGAGAGTTCCTTGAGTCCTACAGGTTTCAGTGACTTGCTCAGGGTCTCCCAGCCAGCGTGTGTAAGAGGTGGCACTTGAACTCAGTTCCTCCTGGTTTTGAGGGCAGTTCTCTGCCCACTCCCCCTTTCACACAGGTCCCACATTTTGTTGCTATTTAGTCATTTTTCTGTCGTGTCCAACTCTCTGTGACCCTGTTTGGGATTTTCTTGGCAAAGAGTGGTTTGCCATTTCCTTCTCCAGCTCCAGATGAGGAAACTGAGGCAAACAGGGTTAAGTGACTCACCCAGGGTCATATAGCTAGTAAGCATCTGAAGCCAGATTTGAAATCAGAAAGAGGACTCTTTGCCCAGTGCCCTGTCCACTGTGCCCACTAGCTGCCCTAGGTAGCAAAGATAAATATTGAATTGAGAAATACTGTTCTGACACAATTGTCTCTCAACAATGACTTAGAGGCTCACCAATCTAGAGGTGGAAGGGTCCTCAGAATCCATCAGTCCAAGCTTCTCATCTTACAGATGAGAAAACTGAGGCCCAAAGGGATGAAGTGTCTTGCCCTGAGTGACATTGGCAGCAAAATTGATGGGATTTCCTAGAATCATGGGACATAGCTCTGGAGCTAAGAGAGACAGACCTCTAACACTATAATTCAGACCCCTCCTTTTACAGATCTGTAAAGTGAGGCCCAGGGAAGTTAAATGATTGCTCAAGGTCACAAAGGCAGTAAAAATTAGAGGCAAGATTTGAATCCTTGGCCTCTGATTCAAAAACGAGTTCTCTTTTTGCTGTAATTCCCCAGACTGTAATGTGCTTGTTAATGACTGTCAGCCCACTTAAGCTTCCATTCTTAGAGTTAGTTCATCGTTCAGTAACAGAAAGGAGCAAAGGGCAGGCTCCCTTCTCTCTCCAGGGAAGCCCAAATTGTACTGGCCTTTCTTGTTTTCTGGCGTTTACATGATTGAGGTAATTGTGTGTGTGGTTCCCCTGACTCTGCTTTCTTCACTCTGCATCCCTCCCTACAGGTCTTCCCGTATGTTTACTAACTCTTCCAGGATGATCCCTGTTCCCTTTGACCCAAGAATATTCCATTCCAGTCATTCATTTCACAGTAAATGCTTTTAAAGCCCCTTTTTGGGTATTATCTGTTTGACACACCAAGCAAGGCAAACAGAACCGAGCTTTCTGATAGGATTTGTTACTCCTGAGAAAGCGTGGGCATTGGATAAGTTTCAAGGCCTTCCTTGGAGCCAGAGCGCAAAGAGGGGTCCTCAAGCCACGGCCAGAATCCTTTCTTCTCCACCATGTGTGAAAACAGATTCTCTTTATGAAAATTCAGTTGACAGCAACTTCTTGAGAACACATGGACTTCATTTGTGGAATGAAAAGTTTAGACCAGGTTATCTATATCCTTATAAGGCTTTCCAGTTCAAAGCACAGCTATAACTAAGGTAGGGACATTGGACCTTTGTCCTGGGTACTGAAATTTAAAGGGTGCTATCGGCACCCTTCAGCAGCATAGACATGATTGGGTTTCACACCTCATTAGTCAGAATAATTAATATTAGAAGTTATCAGATGACTTCCTTCTTGGTGGATACATCCCAGCAGCCTCTTAGTGTCTAATAATGTCAGCAGCCAGGTGGTTTAATGGAGTCATCCTCAAACCTTTTGGTCTCAGAACCCCTTTTAGACTTGTATACATTATTAAAAAGTTCCCAAGGAACTTTTGTTTCTATGGGTTATATCTATCAACATTTGCCATATTAAAAATTAAAATATTTTAGTATTATTATGAAGACATTTGCAGATTCATAGACCTAGGGTACCCTAGACTGTACTGGATAGAGTGGATGGAGTGGCAGACTTGAAGTCAAACAGATCTGAGTTTAAATCCTGCCTCAGACAATTACCAGTTGTGGGATTCTGGGGAAGTCACTTAACCTTTCTCAGCCTCAATTTTCTCACCTGTGAAATGGAAATAGTAGTAGGATCGATCTCACAGGGTTATTGTGAGGATTGAATGAGATATATATGTGAAGTACTTTGCCCACTTTAAAGCACTGTATAAATGCTGTGATCATCACCATCATCATCATCATCATCACCACCTCCTCCCACAAGTTCTGGTATTTTCAGCATTTCTTTTGCCCTTGATCAGGATAATGTCCTGGACTCTCCTTGACCTCAATTGATTTAGTCTTAAAGAATTGGGTCAAGGTTATGTGTTTGTCCTGGACCTACTTTGTACTGCTTGCCCCGGGCACAGAAATTGTTACTTGGGGTTCTGGTGATGCCAAGTGCCCAGCTCAGAATTTCTAGCAGTTTCTACTAGCCTCTACTGCTGAGACTCATGGGTTAAGGGGTGAGGTAGGATTCGTACTCCTTCTTGCCTATCTTCATAGCCAAAGTCTTCTCATTACCCTTCTTTCTTTCCCTGAAAGATGGAAGCGTTTGTTTTCCTCTGGGCCTTATGAGATTTGAGGCCCTAAGTTGGATGGTCTTCCTGGATCCTGAAATCCAGATCACAGCTGGCCTTGGTCCTAGATGTTAAACTGTGGGGCACTGAATCTTGGACTAGACACTAAGGAACGTTGAAGCGTAACTTTGGAAAAATCGGTGCCATTATTTAGTGAGTGAATGAATGATGACCTCGATGGTGTATCTAGACTTGGAGTGAGGAAGACTTGGGTTCAGATTAAGCCTTAGATATTGCTAGCTTTGTGAGCCTGGGCAAGTGACTTAGCTTCTT